>NW_028318369.1:145000-445000 GCF_062004578.1 Staurois parvus
CTCCCGGAGATGTCCCTCAGGACTCTCTTCTCCAGGTCTTCCAGACGTCTCCTGAGGTCTATAAACAGGGCAGTGACTCTCTTGGTGTCACCAGCTTCGTCTTCTTCTACTTTCCTCCTGTGTTCCTGCAGACTCTGGACTCTTTCCTCCATCTCCTCTCTCTTGGTCAGAAGTTTCTGCAGAACATTCCTCAGTGTCTCCTTCTTCTTCTCAGATGCCCCATCCAGTGACATCATCTTATGTCCTGTGTGTTCTCCAATCAGACAACAAGAAATACAGATACAGGTGTCATCCTCAGTGCAGTAATACTCCAGGATCTTCTTATGGACGGAGCATTTCCTGCTCTCCATGGACAAGGTGGGGTCACATAAGATGTGTTCTGGGGACTTTTTGTGGACTTTCAGGTGTTTATCACACAGAGAAACCTCACAGTGTAGACAGGATCTAACAGCAGGTACAGGAGACTCCACACAGTAAGTACAGAAGACCCCGGAGTCCTCCTGACCTGGCTGAGCAGACAGGAAATTCTCCACTATGTTACGTAGTTTCATGTTCTTCTGCAGTGGAGGACGACCCGGAAACTTCTCTCTGCATTCAGGACAGGAATATCCTCCAGACCCCTCCTGTGTATCCAGCACACGATCAATACAGACCAGGCAGAAGTTGTGTCCACATTTAAGGGTCACAGGATCAGTATAAATGTTCAGACAGACGGAACATTCCAGCTCAGCTCTCAGAGCAGAAGACGCCATCGCTGACCACAGAAGAGAAACGAAACTGAAAGTCTCTGACACCGGAGAGGAATGCAGTGGGGGAGGGGTGACACCCTCCTACACAGGGTGAGGCTGGGCTGGGTGAGTATTATAGGACATGGAGATCAGAGTACAGAAGGAAGAAGCTTTTATTGGCAGTAGTCATGATAATCGCACCTCCCAACATTGCAGGACAGAGAACGAGGGAAAGACGGATGTGGGGAGACGTGAGGAGCACTAAGTGCATTGAGATGGGAAGTGGAGGTGACTACATGATGCTGAAAAGGGATTTGGTTCTATAGAGTCTGAGCTCACACTATACACTGCGTATACTGCAGCCTGTGTACCCCCAAAACATGTCTTCATTATTGCACCAACACCCCAACATGCAGAGAGTAATGGTGGTATTCACATTAGAGTCTGGATTGGGCCAAGGCTCCATATCCTGATGAAGGAAGGTGCAGTCTGTGCTCCCTACTGCAGGTGGTGCTCAACTCTCCTCCCATCACTTAATGCCCCTACTGTATATCGCTACGAGACGTCAAGACGGCAATATCTTCATTGGCCAATGGTAAAGCTTCGGTCCCGGACCGCTACCCTTCTATCTGTTTAGCCAGGCATTTGGGAGAGGGGACAATGTCTCCCATCGGGGCACCAAGCCTACATTATATTTAGAGATGAGCGAAGAAATGAAAAATTCGATTCGACTGATTCGGCGAATTCGTGGACAATATTCGATTCGAGTCGAATAAATTTGCTGTGAATTTAACTTAAAAAAGGGTGTTTCTAGGCTTCAGAGAGACTTAATATTAGTGCAGAACACTGTACCTTTAATTTAAATGCCCTTGGAGTCTGCTGGGGAAGAGAAATAATACTGTCAGTCAGTATGACATGCAGATGAGTGCCGTCGATCTTAGAATCACCGCACACTTCACTCATTTGGCCAGTCACGGGGCCAAAACCAGTGTTTGGAGCCACAGTGTGGCGGTGGAGGCAGCAGCAATGGGAGGCCATACAGCAACCTATGACAAAATGGAAACCAGCAGGAGTGTGAGGAGACCTGAAAGTGGCACATGGCAGAGTGGGAGCAATGGGAGGCGGTACAGGGACCCAGGTCACACTGTGGGACCAGCATCAGCGTGAACAGGCGGTACGGGGGCCCATGGCCGATTTGACCTCGTTCATCCCATAGTCCTGCCGACTCACGAATAGCGTGGCCTCCTCAAAGGGCCTGAGCAAGCGCAGGTGTCACGCATGAGCTGCCAATGGCTGACATCTAAGTTACACAGGGAGTACCTTTATCCGCTTTTAACATCAGGAAATCTGTGATGGCCTTTCGCTGTTCGTAAAGGCGGTCTAACATATGTAGGGTTGAATTACACCTTGTTGCAACGTCACAGCATGAGGAGTCGGTACGGGGGCCCATGGCAGATTACGTGCCTGGCAGCAGCAATGGGAGGCCCGTAATCTGCCAGCACCCTATGTCAAAAAATTCAACACACCAGCAGTGTGAAGAGACCTCAAAGTGGCACATGGCAGAGTGGAAGCAATGGGAGGCCGTACAGGGACCCAGGTCACACTGTGGGCCCAGCAGCAGCGTGACCAGGAGGTACGGGGGCCCATGGCCGATATGGGGCCTGGCGGAACCTATGGAAGGCCTGGAATCTGCCAGCAACCTATGTCAAAATGGACAACCGCAGGAGTGTGAGGAGATTTCAAAGTGGCACATGGCAGAGTGTAAGCAATGGGAGGCCGTACAGGGACCCAGGTCACACTGTGGGCTCAGCAGCAGCGTGACCAGGAGGTACGGGGGCCCATGGCCGATATGGGGCCTGGCGGCACCAATGGAAGGCCTGTAATCTGCCAGCAACCTATGACAAAATGGACAACCGCAGGAGTGTGATGAGATTTCAAAGTGGCACATGGCAGAGTGGAAGCAATGGGAGGCCGTACAGGGACCCAGGTCACACTGTGGGCCCAGCAGCAGCGTGACCAGGAGGTACGAGGGCCCATGGCCGATATGGGGCCTGGCGGAACCTATGGAAGGCCTGGAATCTGCCAGCAACCTATGTCAAAATGGACAACCGCAGGAGTGTGAGGAGATTTCAAAGTGGCACATGGCAGAGTGTAAGCAATGGGAGGCCGTACAGGGACCCAGGTCACACTGTGGGCTCAGCAGCAGCGTGACCAGGAGGTACGGGGGCCCATGGCCGATATGGGGCCTGGCGGCACCAATGGAAGGCCTGTAATCTGCCAGCAACCTATGACAAAATGGACAACCGCAGGAGTGTGATGAGATTTCAAAGTGGCACATGGCAGAGTGGAAGCAATGGGAGGCCGTACAGGGACCCAGGTCACACTGTGGGCCCAGCAGCAGCGTGACCAGGAGGTACGGGGCCCATGGCCGATATGGGGCCTGGCGGAACCTATGGAAGGCCTGGAATCTGCCAGCAACCTATGTCAAAATAGAAAAGCACAGGAGTGTGAGGAGACCTGAAAGTGGCACATGGCAGAGTGTAAGCAATGGGAGGCCGTACAGGGACCCAGGTCACACTGTGGGCCCAGCAGCAGCGTGACCAGGCGGTACGGGGGCCCATGGCCGATTTGGGGCCTGGCGGCACCTATGGGAGGCCCGTAATCTGCCAGCACCCTATGACAAAATGGAACCCTGGGCTGGGGCAGGCAGAACCGCCGTATCTTTATCACGTTTTTCCCAGGCCACTGAATGGCGACGCTGCATATGCTGACGCAACGCTGTAGTCCCAACATGGGCCCCCTGGCCACGCTTGACTTTCTGGCCACATAGTCGACATTAGGCTACGTTTACTTCCTCGGGCGGCTTGACGAAAACTTGCCACACCGCAGAGTAGGAAACTTTGCACCCGCTACTCCTCACTGGCTGACTGCTACTTCCTCCGTGCACACCGGCACCACTACTGGCTGTGGTGGTAGGCTGCAGTGGAGCTGCTGCTCTACTCCGTGGCCGTTTGCCTCCACTGACACAGCTGCGACCCTGCTGCCTCCTGGCAGCAGCAATGGGAGGCCGTACAGGGACCCAGGTCACACTGTGGGCTCAGCAGCAGCGTGACCAGGAGGTACGGGGGCCCATGGCCGATATGGGGCCTGGCGGAACCTATGGAAGGCCTGGAATCTGCCAGCAACCTATGTCAAAATGGAAAAGCACAATAGTGTAAGGAGACCTCAAAGTGGCACATGGCAGAGTGTAAGCAATGGGAGGCCGTACAGGGACCCAGGTCACACTGTGGGACCAGCAGCAGCATGACCAGGAGGTACGGGGGCCCATGGCCGATATGGGGCCTGGCGGAACCTATGGAAGGCCTGGAATCTGCCAGCAACCTATGTCAAAATGGAAAAGCACAGTAGTGTGAGGAGACCTCAAAGTGGCACATGGCAGAGTGTAAGCAATGGGAGGCCGTACAGGGACCCAGGTCACACTGTGGGACCAGCAGCAGCGTGACCAGGAGGTACGGGGGCCCATGGCCGATATGGGGCCTGGCGGAACCTATGGAAGGCCTGGAATCTGCCAGCAACCTATGTCAAAATGGAAAAGCACAGTAGTGTGAGGAGACCTCAAAGTGGCACATGGCAGAGTGTAAGCAATGGGAGGCCGTACAGGGACCCAGGTCACACTGTGGGCTCAGCAGCAGCGTGACCAGGAGGTACGGGGGCCCATGGCCGAAATGGGGCCTGGCGGAACCTATGGAAGTCCTCTAATCTGCCAGCAACCTATGTCAAAATGGAAAAGCACAGTAGTGTGAGGAGACCTCAAAGTGGCACATGGCAGAGTGTAAGCAATGGGAGGCCGTACAGGGACCCAGGTCACACTGTGGGACCAGCAGCAGCGTGACCAGGAGGTACGGGGGCCCATGGCCGATATGGGGCCTGGCGGAACCTATGGAAGTCCTCTAATCTGCCAGCAACCTATGTCAAAATTGAAAAGCACAGTAGTGTAAGGAGACCTCAAAGTGGCACATGGCAGAGTGTAAGCAATGGGAGGCCGTACAGGGACCCAGGTCACACTGTGGCCTCAGCAGCAGCGTGACCAGGAGGTACGGGGGCCCATGGCCGATATGGGGCCTGGCGGAACCTATGGAAGTCCTCTAATCTGCCAGCAACCTATGTCAAAATTGAAAAGCACAGTAGTGTGAGGAGACCTCAAAGTGGCACATGGCAGAGTGGAAGCAATGGGAGGCCGTACAGGGACCCAGGTCACACTGTGGGCTCAGCAGCAGCGTGACCAGGAGGTACGGGGGCCCATGGCCGATATGGGGCCTGGCGGAACCTATGGAAGTCTTCTAATCTGCCAGCAACCTATGTCAAAATTGAAAAGCACAGTAGTGTGAGGAGACCTCAAAGTGGCACATGGCAGAGTGTAAGCAATGGGAGGCCGTACAGGGACCCAGGTCACACTGTGGGCTCAGCAGCAGCGTGACCAGGAGGTACGGGGGCCCATGGCCGATATGGGGCCTGGCGGAACCTATGGAATGCCTGGAATCTGCCAGCAACCTATGTCAAAATGGAAAAGCACAGTAGTGTGAGGAGACCTCAAAGTGGCACATGGCAGAGTGTAAGCAATGGGAGGCCGTAAAGGGACCCAGGTCACACTGTGGGCTCAGCAGCAGCGTGACCAGGAGGTACGGGGGCCCATGGCCGAAATGGGGCCTGGCGGAACCTATGGAAGTCCTCTAATCTGCCAGCAACCTATGTCAAAATTGAAAAGCACAGTAGTGTAAGGAGACCTCAAAGTGGCACATGGCAGAGTGTAAGCAATGGGAGGCCGTACAGGGACCCAGGTCACACTGTGGGCTCAGCAGCAGCGTGACCAGGAGGTACGGGGGCCCATGGCCGATATGGGGCCTGGCGGAACCTATGGAAGGCCTGGAATCTGCCAGCAACCTATGTCAAAATGGAAAAGCACAGTAGTGTGAGGAGACCTCAAAGTGGCACATGGCAGAGTGTAAGCAATGGGAGGCCGTACAGGGACCCAGGTCACACTGTGGGACCAGCAGCAGCGTGACCAGGAGGTACGGGGGCCCATGGCCGATATGGGGCCTGGCGGAACCTATGGAAGGCCTGGAATCTGCCAGCAACCTATGTCAAAATGGAAAAGCACAGTAGTGTGAGGAGACCTCAAAGTGGCACATGGCAGAGTGTAAGCAATGGGAGGCCGTACAGGGACCCAGGTCACACTGTGGGACCAGCAGCAGCGTGACCAGGAGGTACGGGGGCCCATGGCCGATATAGGGCCTGGCGGAACCTATGGAAGGCCTGGAATCTGCCAGCAACCTATGTCAAAATGGAAAAGCACAGTAGTGTAAGGAGACCTCAAAGTGGCACATGGCAGAGTGTAAGCAATGGGAGGCCGTACAGGGACCCAGGTCACACTGTGGGACCAGCAGCAGCGTGACCAGGAGGTACGGGGGCCCATGGCCGATATGGGGCCTGGCGGAACCTATGGAAGTCCTCTAATCTGCCAGCAACCTATGTCAAAATTGAAAAGCACAGTAGTGTAAGGAGACCTCAAAGTGGCACATGGCAGAGTGTAAGCAATGGGAGGCCGTACAGGGACCCAGGTCACACTGTGGGACCAGCAGCAGCGTGACCAGGAGGTACGGGGGCCCATGGCCGATATGGGGCCTGGCGGAACCTATGGAAGTCCTCTAATCTGCCAGCAACCTATATCAAAATTGAAAAGCACAGTAGTGTGAGGAGACCTCAAAGTGGCACATGGCAGAGTGTAATAAATGGGAGGCCGTACAGGGACCCAGGTCACACTGTGGGCTCAGCAGCAGCGTGACCAGGAGGTACGGGGGCCCATGGCCGATATGGGGCCTGGCGGAACCTATGGAAGGCCTGGAATCTGCCAGCAACCTATGTCAAAATGGAAAAGCACAGTAGTGTGAGGAGACCTCAAAGTGGCACATGGCAGAGTGTAAGCAATGGGAGGCCGTACAGGGACCCAGGTCACACTGTGGGACCAGCAGCAGCGTGACCAGGAGGTACGGGGGCCCATGGCCGATATGGGGCCTGGCGGAACCTATGGAAGTCCTCTAATCTGCCAGCAACCTATGTCAAAATTGAAAAGCACAGTAGTGTAAGGAGACCTCAAAGTGGCACATGGCAGAGTGTAAGCAATGGGAGGCCGTACAGGGACCCAGGTCACACTGTGGGCTCAGCAGCAGCGTGACCAGGAGGTACGGGGGCCCATGGCCGATATGGGGCCTGGCGGAACCTATGGAAGTCCTCTAATCTGCCAGCAACCTATGTCAAAATTGAAAAGCACAGTAGTGTGAGGAGACCTCAAAGTGGCACATGGCAGAGTGGAAGCAATGGGAGGCCGTACAGGGACCCAGGTCACACTGTGGGCTCAGCAGCAGCGTGACCAGGAGGTACGGGGGCCCATGGCCGATATGGGGCCTGGCGGAACCTATGGAAGGCCTGTAATCTGCCAGCAACCTATGTCAAAATGGAAAAGCACAGTAGTGTGAGGAGACCTCAAAGTGGCACATGGCAGAGTGTAAGCAATGGGAGGCCGTACAGGGACCCAGGTCACACTGTGGGCTCAGCAGCAGCGTGACCAGGAGGTACGGGGGCCCATGGCCGATATGGGGCCTGGCGGAACCTATGGAAGTCCTCTAATCTGCCAGCAACCTATGTCAAAATTGAAAAGCACAGTAGTGTGAGGAGACCTCAAAGTGGCACATGGCAGAGTGTAAGCAATGGGAGGCCGTACAGGGACCCAGGTCACACTGTGGGCTCAGCAGCAGCGTGACCAGGAGGTACGGGGGCCCATGGCCGATATGGGGCCTGGCGGAACCTATGGAATGCCTGGAATCTGCCAGCAACCTATGTCAAAATGGAAAAGCACAGTAGTGTGAGGAGACCTCAAAGTGGCACATGGCAGAGTGTAAGCAATGGGAGGCCGTACAGGGACCCAGGTCACACTGTGGGCTCAGCAGCAGCGTGACCAGGAGGTACGGGGGCCCATGGCCGAAATGGGGCCTGGCGGAACATATGGAATGCCTGGAATCTGCCAGCAACCTATGTCAAAATGGAAAAGCACAGTAGTGTGAGGAGACCTCAAAGTGGCACATGGCAGAGTGTAAGCAATGGGAGGCCGTACAGGGACCCAGGTCACACTGTGGGCTCAGCAGCAGCGTGACCAGGAGGTACGGGGGCCCATGGCCGATATGGGGCCTGGCGGAACCTATGGAATGCCTGGAATCTGCCAGCAACCTATGTCAAAATGGAAAAGCACAGTAGTGTGAGGAGACCTCAAAGTGGCACATGGCAGAGTGTAAGCAATGGGAGGCCGTACAGGGACCCAGGTCACACTGTGGGCTCAGCAGCAGCGTGACCAGGAGGTACGGGGGCCCATGGCCGAAATGGGGCCTGGCGGAACCTATGGAAGTCCTCTAATCTGCCAGCAACCTATGTCAAAATTGAAAAGCACAGTAGTGTAAGGAGACCTCAAAGTGGCACATGGCAGAGTGTAAGCAATGGGAGGCCGTACAGGGACCCAGGTCACACTGTGGGCTCAGCAGCAGCGTGACCAGGAGGTACGGGGGCCCATGGCCGATATGGGGCCTGGCGGAACCTATGGAAGGCCTGGAATCTGCCAGCAACCTATGTCAAAATGGAAAAGCACAGTAGTGTGAGGAGACCTCAAAGTGGCACATGGCAGAGTGTAAGCAATGGGAGGCCGTACAGGGACCCAGGTCACACTGTGGGACCAGCAGCAGCGTGACCAGGAGGTACGGGGGCCCATGGCCGATATGGGGCCTGGCGGAACCTATGGAAGGCCTGGAATCTGCCAGCAACCTATGTCAAAATGGAAAAGCACAGTAGTGTGAGGAGACCTCAAAGTGGCACATGGCAGAGTGTAAGCAATGGGAGGCCGTACAGGGACCCAGGTCACACTGTGGGACCAGCAGCAGCGTGACCAGGAGGTACGGGGGCCCATGGCCGATATGGGGCCTGGCGGAACCTATGGAAGTCCTCTAATCTGCCAGCAACCTATATCAAAATTGAAAAGCACAGTAGTGTGAGGAGACCTCAAAGTGGCACATGGCAGAGTGTAATAAATGGGAGGCCGTACAGGGACCCAGGTCACACTGTGGGCTCAGCAGCAGCGTGACCAGGAGGTATGGGGGCCCATGGCCGATATGGGGCCTGGCGGAACCTATGGAAGGCCTGGAATCTGCCAGCAACCTATGTCAAAATGGAAAAGCACAGTAGTGTGAGGAGACCTCAAAGTGGCACATGGCAGAGTGTAAGCAATGGGAGGCCGTACAGGGACCCAGGTCACACTGTGGGACCAGCAGCAGCGTGACCAGGAGGTACGGGGGCCCATGGCCGATATGGGGCCTGGCGGAACCTATGGAAGTCCTCTAATCTGCCAGCAACCTATGTCAAAATTGAAAAGCACAGTAGTGTAAGGAGACCTCAAAGTGGCACATGGCAGAGTGTAAGCAATGGGAGGCCGTACAGGGACCCAGGTCACACTGTGGGCTCAGCAGCAGCGTGACCAGGAGGTACGGGGGCCCATGGCCGATATGGGGCCTGGCGGAACCTATGGAAGTCCTCTAATCTGCCAGCAACCTATGTCAAAATTGAAAAGCACAGTAGTGTGAGGAGACCTCAAAGTGGCACATGGCAGAGTGTAAGCAATGGGAGGCCGTACAGGGACCCAGGTCACACTGTGGGCTCAGCAGCAGCGTGACCAGGAGGTACGGGGGCCCATGGCCGATATGGGGCCTGGCGGAACCTATGGAAGTCCTCTAATCTGCCAGCAACCTATGTCAAAATTGAAAAGCACAGTAGTGTGAGGAGACCTCAAAGTGGCACATGGCAGAGTGTAAGCAATGGGAGGCCGTACAGGGACCCAGGTCACACTATGGGCTCAGCAGCAGCGTGACCAGGAGGTACGGGGGCCCATGGCCGATATGGGGCCTGGCGGAACCTATGGAATGCCTGGAATCTGCCAGCAACCTATGTCAAAATGGAAAAGCACAGTAGTGTGAGGAGACCTCAAAGTGGCACATGGCAGAGTGTAAGCAATGGGAGGCCGTACAGGGACCCAGGTCACACTGTGGGCTCAGCAGCAGCGTGACCAGGAGGTACGGGGGCCCATGGCTGAAATGGGGCCTGGCGGAACCTATGGAATGCCTGGAATCTGCCAGCAACCTATGTCAAAATGGAAAAGCACAGTAGTGTGAGGAGACCTCAAAGTGGCACATGGCAGAGTGTAAGCAATGGGAGGCCGTACAGGGACCCAGGTCACACTGTGGGCTCAGCAGCAGCGTGACCAGGAGGTACGGGGGCCCATGGCCGATATGGGGCCTGGCGGAACCTATGGAATGCCTGGAATCTGCCAGCAACCTATGTCAAAATGGAAAAGCACAGTAGTGTGAGGAGACCTCAAAGTGGCACATGGCAGAGTGTAAGCAATGGGAGGCCGTACAGGGACCCAGGTCACACTGTGGGCTCAGCAGCAGCGTGACCAGGAGGTACGGGGGCCCATGGCCGAAATGGGGCCTGGCGGAACCTATGGAAGTCCTCTAATCTGCCAGCAACCTATGTCAAAATTGAAAAGCACAGTAGTGTAAGGAGACCTCAAAGTGGCACATGGCAGAGTGTAAGCAATGGGAGGCCGTACAGGGACCCAGGTCACACTGTGGGCTCAGCAGCAGCGTGACCAGGAGGTACGGGGGCCCATGGCCGATATGGGGCCTGGCGGAACCTATGGAAGGCCTGGAATCTGCCAGCAACCTATGTCAAAATGGAAAAGCACAGTAGTGTGAGGAGACCTCAAAGTGGCACATGGCAGAGTGTAAGCAATGGGAGGCCGTACAGGGACCCAGGTCACACTGTGGGACCAGCAGCAGCGTGACCAGGAGGTACGGGGGCCCATGGCCGATATGGGGCCTGGCGGAACCTATGGAAGGCCTGGAATCTGCCAGCAACCTATGTCAAAATGGAAAAGCACAGTAGTGTGAGGAGACCTCAAAGTGGCACATGGCAGAGTGTAAGCAATGGGAGGCCGTACAGGGACCCAGGTCACACTGTGGGACCAGCAGCAGCGTGACCAGGAGGTACGGGGGCCCATGGCCGATATGGGGCCTGGCGGAACCTATGGAAGTCCTCTAATCTGCCAGCAACCTATATCAAAATTGAAAAGCACAGTAGTGTGAGGAGACCTCAAAGTGGCACATGGCAGAGTGTAATAAATGGGAGGCCGTACAGGGACCCAGGTCACACTGTGGGCTCAGCAGCAGCGTGACCAGGAGGTATGGGGGCCCATGGCCGATATGGGGCCTGGCGGAACCTATGGAAGGCCTGGAATCTGCCAGCAACCTATGTCAAAATGGAAAAGCACAGTAGTGTGAGGAGACCTCAAAGTGGCACATGGCAGAGTGTAAGCAATGGGAGGCCGTACAGGGACCCAGGTCACACTGTGGGACCAGCAGCAGCGTGACCAGGAGGTACGGGGGCCCATGGCCGATATGGGGCCTGGCGGAACCTATGGAAGTCCTCTAATCTGCCAGCAACCTATGTCAAAATTGAAAAGCACAGTAGTGTAAGGAGACCTCAAAGTGGCACATGGCAGAGTGTAAGCAATGGGAGGCCGTACAGGGACCCAGGTCACACTGTGGGCTCAGCAGCAGCGTGACCAGGAGGTACGGGGGCCCATGGCCGATATGGGGCCTGGCGGAACCTATGGAAGTCCTCTAATCTGCCAGCAACCTATGTCAAAATTGAAAAGCACAGTAGTGTGAGGAGACCTCAAAGTGGCACATGGCAGAGTGTAAGCAATGGGAGGCCGTACAGGGACCCAGGTCACACTGTGGGCTCAGCAGCAGCGTGACCAGGAGGTACGGGGGCCCATGGCCGATATGGGGCCTGGCGGAACCTATGGAAGTCCTCTAATCTGCCAGCAACCTATGTCAAAATTGAAAAGCACAGTAGTGTGAGGAGACCTCAAAGTGGCACATGGCAGAGTGTAAGCAATGGGAGGCCGTACAGGGACCCAGGTCACACTATGGGCTCAGCAGCAGCGTGACCAGGAGGTACGGGGGCCCATGGCCGATATGGGGCCTGGCGGAACCTATGGAATGCCTGGAATCTGCCAGCAACCTATGTCAAAATGGAAAAGCACAGTAGTGTGAGGAGACCTCAAAGTGGCACATGGCAGAGTGTAAGCAATGGGAGGCCGTACAGGGACCCAGGTCACACTGTGGGCTCAGCAGCAGCGTGACCAGGAGGTACGGGGGCCCATGGCTGAAATGGGGCCTGGCGGAACCTATGGAATGCCTGGAATCTGCCAGCAACCTATGTCAAAATGGAAAAGCACAGTAGTGTGAGGAGACCTCAAAGTGGCACATGGCAGAGTGTAAGCAATGGGAGGCCGTACAGGGACCCAGGTCACACTGTGGGCTCAGCAGCAGCGTGACCAGGAGGTACGGGGGCCCATGGCCGATATGGGGCCTGGCGGAACCTATGGAATGCCTGGAATCTGCCAGCAACCTATGTCAAAATGGAAAAGCACAGTAGTGTGAGGAGACCTCAAAGTGGCACATGGCAGAGTGTAAGCAATGGGAGGCCGTACAGGGACCCAGGTCACACTGTGGGCTCAGCAGCAGCGTGACCAGGAGGTACGGGGGCCCATGGCCGAAATGGGGCCTGGCGGAACCTATGGAAGTCCTCTAATCTGCCAGCAACCTATGTCAAAATTGAAAAGCACAGTAGTGTAAGGAGACCTCAAAGTGGCACATGGCAGAGTGTAAGCAATGGGAGGCCGTACAGGGACCCAGGTCACACTGTGGGCTCAGCAGCAGCGTGACCAGGAGGTACGGGGGCCCATGGCCGATATGGGGCCTGGCGGAACCTATGGAAGGCCTGGAATCTGCCAGCAACCTATGTCAAAATGGAAAAGCACAGTAGTGTGAGGAGACCTCAAAGTGGCACATGGCAGAGTGTAAGCAATGGGAGGCCGTACAGGGACCCAGGTCACACTGTGGGACCAGCAGCAGCGTGACCAGGAGGTACGGGGGCCCATGGCCGATATGGGGCCTGGCGGAACCTATGGAAGGCCTGGAATCTGCCAGCAACCTATGTCAAAATGGAAAAGCACAGTAGTGTGAGGAGACCTCAAAGTGGCACATGGCAGAGTGTAAGCAATGGGAGGCCGTACAGGGACCCAGGTCACACTGTGGGACCAGCAGCAGCGTGACCAGGAGGTACGGGGGCCCATGGCCGATATGGGGCCTGGCGGAACCTATGGAAGTCCTCTAATCTGCCAGCAACCTATATCAAAATTGAAAAGCACAGTAGTGTGAGGAGACCTCAAAGTGGCACATGGCAGAGTGTAATAAATGGGAGGCCGTACAGGGACCCAGGTCACACTGTGGGCTCAGCAGCAGCGTGACCAGGAGGTACGGGGGCCCATGGCCGATATGGGGCCTGGCGGAACCTATGGAAGGCCTGGAATCTGCCAGCAACCTATGTCAAAATGGAAAAGCACAGTAGTGTGAGGAGACCTCAAAGTGGCACATGGCAGAGTGTAAGCAATGGGAGGCCGTACAGGGACCCAGGTCACACTGTGGGACCAGCAGCAGCGTGACCAGGAGGTACGGGGGCCCATGGCCGATATAGGGTGTAATATTAATTTTTTAATATCCAAACTTTAATTCGGTCTTTAGTAGTTTTTGAAATATATGCTGGCAGAATATATATATATTCCCTCTTAATTGGATGTGAATGTGAGGTTTTGTATTTCAGTGGTCAGATGTGAATTATTTGTGTTTGAGCTAAGGGTAATCAGTAGAGGTTTAAAGTCATGTTTTCTTTTAAAATACTCATGTAATGTATACCATATTGTGAATTCTTTTAATGAGTCTGAGAGTTTAAATTGTAGTCATAAATCATGGATTTTGACAGTTGTATGTAACATAAGAACTTCAGAAACCTTTTTCATAGTTTGTATGTCAATCATGATAATGACTTGGTGGTTTGAATGGGAACACATGTTTCTATTCAAGTTGGGAATGATTATGGGAGTAGTTTAGAAGCCCGCGAATTTGAAACAAAGCTTAATGGGAGGACCTAATTTCTCATGCATTTTAAGTATGCAGCTTTTCAAAGAACGAGACAGAAGTTTCTCAGATAGACTACACTTCACTTCATTCACTCACACACACAGAGACATTCTTTTCACACACTCTTACTCAAAGCACGTGCTTGGACAAAGAACAAAAGAATAGCACATGGTCATTTCTTAAACTAGGCCAAGAAAACTTCTATCTAAGCTATGCAAAGGAACTACATTATTTCCTAATATCCAAGGCAATTTATTCTTTATTTTTATTTCATTTTAAGCTACATATATCTGAATTTACTGTTTTTTATTGACTTTGTATTTTTGGTGTGTGATCAAATAAAGTCACACTGCTCATACTGACCTGGTTTTCATACGGATTTCTTCCCACAACCATCTACAAGAACCTAGAAATATTAATAGAGTTTTTTCATAACTCTGGAAATCTAACATTATTGGCGAGTGCCAGCCATTCGATTTTTCCACGTTTTTTCAATTTCTCCTCGCTTCTTCAGAGGGGATTGAGATGAACTATTTCTATTGATTAAGCTTCGGAAAGATTGCAGAACCTGGAACGGAAAACGTTGGTTGTGGAGATCTGAGGATTCAAGTGGTGACCAGAAAAGTCTCTAAGTCAGGACAAAAGAGGAAATTTACTACATTCGGTGAGTAGAAAAATGGAATTTATTGATTCATTAGCTAATGAAAGTAAATTGGAATTTCAAGGTTTAGCTAGCCATGCTTCTGATACTGGTTTATGGAAAGCTATGTATGATCAATGTATGCAGGCTAATGTTGATATTGATAGCTCTAGATTTACGTTTAATAAGATGAAAAGAAAATTGCGTAACATTGTGAAGCTAGTTAGAGTTTTCAATTCTATGGTGTTTGAATTGCCAGAGAAAAATGTGGTTTGTGTTGTTAAGACAGATAGCAAAAATGTCTTACAGAGTACAGACATGCAGGATACTGTTGAATCCAATTGTGCAAACTGTGAAACTTTTTGTACCTATATTGAACATCTTGAGCAAGAAATTGAATCTCAAAATGTTGCAATATTAAAAAATAAGCAAATAGCTGTGGTGTCAAAGAAAAAACAATCAGAAACGGCCCAGGCCTCATTTATCCCGGACTCACCCAGGGGTGATGAGGAAGGCAGTGAGACTACTGTTCAGAGACAGAAATTACTTGCTAGAGCATCTAAGTTGAAGTTACAGATTCAGGATCAGTTAATGAAAATATTGAAGGATATACCAGCATATAACATGAGAGAAAATTCTTTCCATAATTCCGATGTTTTTGAGAATTTTTGTGATAGGTTTCAATTAACTGATGAGCAAAGAAATCGCATTTTTGGGTTGTGGATCCCCAGTTTTATGGCTCGTAGGTTAGTCAAGACTCCTTTCATGAATGAGGATGATATAGAAATTCATAGCAATGCTACTGATAGACTACGACAGTTATTACTGTTCACAACAGGAGAGGAGACACCTAGTTTGGAAATTTTAGACTCCTTAAGAGCTACTATTAATGATGACCCTTATGATTTTAGGATTAGATATTCTAAGGCATACAGGATGATTTTTAATTTACAAGATGAGACCCCTGCTATGGTCAAGGATTTTGTAAAAAAATTTAAGTACCTTGATCCAGCATCTTTATTGATTGCTAATGAAAAGGATAATTTGGATGACGCTGCCTATATTATTGACAAAATTAGGAGACAATTAAAGCTAAATAATGTAAGACCAAAAATTGCTTTAATTGAGAATAATTATCCTAAGACTGACAGTCAGGATAAATTCAAGACAGGAAATGCTGCCCCCCGCAGGAATGACAGAGTAAGACAAGGGAATCAAAGACCACTCACTTGTTACTACTGTGCAAAACCAGGGCATTTGAAATGGCAGTGTAGGAAGTTTTTGAAAGACATTCAGATGAGAAATTTGGGTAAAGAAAATGGACTTAGTTCTCCTGAACCGTCAGCTCCAATTCGTTCACAGGAAGTTAAGTCATCTTCACCCTACGCTCCTCTGATCAGAGAGATTAGTGAAATGTCAATTAGTAATGGAGGAAATGTGAACAACTCACATTCATCCAATACTTCAAGACAGCCATTATTACCTTCACCATGACTAGCAAAAGAAAAGGAAGTTGAACTCCATTGTCTGGAATATGTAGCTCCAATTTTCTTGGACAAGTGTGGCCGCCCTTATGTAAAAGCTAAAATTAATGGACAGAAATCTTCAATTCTTTTGGATAGTGGAGCCCAAATAAGTGTTTTAGGCATGAAAATACCAATTCCATCTAATGCAACAGTATGCACAGTTGTAGGTTTCAATGGGAAAGGTGATGTTCAAGCTAAAAAATGTAAAAATGTGTCTTTTGAAATACCAGGATGTTCGCAAATGGAGATAGACTTTTGGTATTGTCAAGGATCAGAGAACATTATTGGTGCTGATGTTTTGTCTCAAAGAGGGTGGATACTTGATTTAGCCAATGGCATTGTTTGGCAAGGCTCTGCTAATCGTAAGCCTATGGTAATTGACCCAACAGATTATTGTGAAGTCGGTAGCATCTGTTTGACAGAAGCAATTGATGCTGACTATAAATGGCCAGATACTGGAGATAATCTGGAATTGAAACAGTTAGTACAACTACACAAAAAACTGTGGAGTCAAGGTAAAAATGAAGCTGGACTGTTCAAAAATATTGAAGTTAATATTCAAGGCAAAGACCATCCCCCATTAAAACAATACAAGTTGCCGCCAGAATCTGATGAACCTGTATCAGTAATCATACAAGAATTTTTGGAACAGGGTATCATCAGGAAAGCTAATTCAGTTACTAATAATCCTTTGTGGGTAGTGGCAAAGCGTGATGACCCTAGTGCATATAGATTATTGATAGATCTAAGAATGCTAAACAAATACACTCCAAGTTGTACACCCATTGTGGCAGAAACTCCAGACATCATGTCACAAATAAATGCCAATGCGAAAGTGTTCTCTGTTCTTGACATTGCAAATGGATTTTTTAGTATTAAATTGGCTGAGAGTTGCCAATACAAGTTTTCATTTGTCCATAGAAATGTGCAATATTGTCTCAAACGTCTTCCAAAAGGATATCATTCTGCTAAGTATATCTTACATCAGGCATTAGCAAATGTTTTGTCTAAATTTTCTAGACCTGATTGTTTAATTCAATATGTAGATGATATCTTGCTTATGACGAATTCTGAAACTGAACACAGGACTCTCTTAGCAGAATTGTTTACACTTCTGCAAGATGAAGGTCTCAAGCTGAATACACGCAAAGTTCAGCTCATGAAAAATGAAGTAAAATTTCTTGGAGTTTTGATTGGTCCAGGAAAGAGACAGCCTTTACAGGAAAGAATTGAGTCTATTGCGTCACTTCCTGTACCAACAACATTCAAAGCACTGAGACAGTTTTTGGGTTTGGTAAATTTCTCTAGAGATTTTATCGAATCATTTGCAGAAAAAGCCAAACCATTGTATGATTTGTTGAAGTACAATGAGGAAAATGTATTTGGTCCCTGGACAGAAATACAGCAAAAAGCTTTTGAGATGTTGAAAAATGATTTGCAAACAGCTCCAGCTTTGGCTACTGTGGATAAGCAAGCACCATTTGCTTTGCAAGTGCATGCTTCAGAAACTGCAATCTCAGCTGTCTTGATTCAGAAACAGGGAGGAGTCTGGAGAAGTCTTGGATACTTCTCACGTCTGCTTACTCCAGTAGAGAAAGGTTTTGATGATTGTGTCAGACAACTTGTGGGAGTACATTATGCAGTAAAAGCAACAGAGCATATTGTAGGATTCAACAAAATTATTCTACAAACCCCACATAGCACTTTGAAGTTTCTTTTTGAGAAAAATGTTCCGGGAGTTTCCAACCAAAGATTTTCTCAATGGTTGTTGGCTCTATCACCTAAGCAAATACAGGTTGAACATAATGCCAAGTATGTCCTACCTCAGTTGATGGAATACAACGGGTTAGAACATGAATGTCTATGTGAAGTCCAAGAAACTTCCTCTCCTCTTTTCCGTAGAGAGGCAGAGAAAATTGATGAACCTGTATTTGTTGATGGTTCTAGATACTGTATGTCAGGTAATTATTACAGTGGATATTCAATTTGGTATCCAGAGCGTAATTATTCCATACAGCACAAATTGCCAGGACATTTTTCAGCTCAAAGGGCAGAACTTGAAGCAGTAAAAACTGTGTTGACATTAGACAAGGAAGAGAACAGAAATCCATTAGTGATCTACAGTGACAGTTCATATGTTGTACGTTCCCTGACAGATTATTTACCAATTTGGAAACGTAGAGGTTTTGTAGATGCATCTAACAAAGTCCTAGTGCACAAAGAGACACTTGAATCAATTTTTAAGCTAGCAGAGGAAAATCCTATTGCCTATGCAATTGTAAAAATTCCATCTCATAGGAAGGACAATGATGAGATGAGTGTAGGCAATAGAACAGCTGATCTCTTAGCAAAGGAAGCAGCTTTACACGGAGTACCAGTGATGCAGTCTGAACCAGTCTCAGTTAATGTTGTTAGGAAGACAGACACACAGATTCCCTCCTTTGCAGAAGAACAGAAAAGGGATCCATCTCTTTCTGCTTCTCAGGTTGATCCAAAATTTCCCTTTGTATGTGAATACGGAATTTTGTTTCATGACTTACACGGGTTTCTGCGTCCTGTTATACCGCAGCATCTACAGGTAGAATTTACAAAATACAATCACGAAAGCCTAGGTCACATAGGTAAACAAAGATTGCTTGAAATACTCAAGGAAAAATTTTACTGGGACAAAATGGAAGAAACAGTAGACAGTGTAGTGCAATCTTGTCTAATCTGTGCTCAAGTGAATCCTCGACCAAAGGGTCAAAAACCTCCATTACAAAGAACTCCTCCAGCAGATGGACCATGGTCCACATTACAAATAGACTATATAGGACCGTTACCTACAGGTAAAAATGGGTACAGGTATGCTTTAGTTGTAGTTGATGTTTTCTCGAAATGGATTGAAATCTTGCCTGTTCGCAAAGATGATGCATTAACAACTGCTAAAATGCTAATTAATCATGTTTTTCCAGTCTGGGGTATGCCAACAAACCTCAGTAGCGACAGAGGAACCCACTTCACAGGTAAAATAATGCAGGCAATGTGTAAAATCTTGGGTATACAACAGAGATTTCATGTGCCCTATCATCCACAATCTGCAGGTATTGTGGAAAGAATGAATAGGACTGTCAAATCAAGGATTGCAAAAATGTTATTAGACAGAGGAAATACTTGGGTTGATGCTGTACCATTGGTTCTGATGAGTGTTAGAAGTACAACATCTTCTGCAACACAGTATTCTCCTTTTGAGTTAATGACAGGAAGGAAAATGCGTATTGTTTTTCCCCATGAACCGTTTTTGTCAACGCCGCAAAAAGAGGCAATAGAAAAAACAAAGTGGTTACAGATGTTGCAAGACAATCTGAACACTATTGTACCACATGCAGCTACTCGCATGCAAAAAATGGTTCCTCCACATTCTTCTAAGTTCGAAAAAGGAGGACAAGTAATGGTAAAAACTTTCAGAAAAACTGGACCATGGCAAAGCAATTGGGAAGGTCCATTTGATATTTTGGATATTCAAGGAGTAATGGTACAAGTGCAAAGACCTCTTAATTCAGTAAAAAATGCGCGCAGACAACAAACAATGTGGGTGCACAGTGACCAATGCAAATTGTTTATACCGAGATAATGATACTGCATTTCTTTTGCAGACATGGATTTCAATAATCCGGAAGAAACAAAGCATCGCAGATTCCAAAGAAAAATAAACATTACAACAAAAGAACATAAGGAAAATCAAAGCAGTAGAAAGAAAAGACTTATCACAGGATTGATCATTTTCTTAGTGACAATGACAATATTAGTAATCTACAACATAAACTTTTCCAGCAATGCAGAAGTTAACAAGACTGAAGCCCTACATAAGAAAGACACTACACTTATTAGGAACAAAAGATTTTTTCCTAAAGACAGTAACATTAATACAGCTGAAGACTTGCTAGGATATATGTGCATAGGTCATGGTAGAACTTGTTGTTCGGAATTGTATTTCGTTCATAATAATGATATTGAAGTTAGAGCTAAAATAGAGTCTAAATCAAAATTTGTTAAAATGCAAGGATCTTATAGGATCAATAACGAAACTAGTAACTTTGAATGTAATTTATCCGATATGGGATACTGGTTAATAGTTTTAAAGGGAAATGAACCTACTATTTGGTCAGGAGATATTTCCATAGACATGTTAAATACTGGAAATATAGGAAGTTCTAAAACAGATATTTGGTATCAATTACAAAGTTATTCACACTTTCTTGATCCTGAACATTTGAATATAAATGGTAATGAAAAAGAGGACATAGTGAAAATATGGGATTTCCAAGTGACAAGAGCTTTGGTTCAAACTAAAGTCAAGGTAATTGTTACTGTGGTAGATTTGATTGTCCCAGAGATAAAAATATCTCCTCAATCATTAAGACTTGTAGAAGGAAAGGATAATCTGAATTTGATGTGTAATATACAAATACACCTACCTCAAAATTCATTATTAACTTGGAAAAGGAATGGTGAATTTTTGGGAAGTTTTCTTCATGATAAAACTGATGTTATCCATAAAAGTATTTTTGGTAATTTGAACTGGGATAATGATAACTTTGTGTATCATCAAAACACTATATCAATTAATGATACAGGTATATATGAATGCTGCATATCAATAGAAAATTATCCAAAGAAATGTGTAAATACAAATGTAATTGTACTATCCCCTAAAAGAACACAGTGTATGGATAAGAAATTTATTCCAGCCAGTCCCTTCCAAATTAACCATTTCCAGACCAAACTTCTGTTGAGAGAAGGAAAGTTTGTTATTATAGTGTGGAACTTTAACATTTCAGAATGGAAAATCTCAACAAGGTTTCCACAATGTAAAGAACATCTGGTTAACATGGAATTAGGTATTGAAAGATGGTTTGGTACTGATATTAGGAATCCTCACAGGAATAAACGTGGTATAGTTGAAGGTATTTTAGGAGGAATAGGTTCTATTGGTAGTATTACAAATAGCATGGACATTAGTACACTAAAGTCTGATCTCGAGACAGCCGGTTTAGTGGGAAGCAATAGTATTAAAGTACAAAGAAACTTGAATCAAATATTGGAAAATATGGTGATTAAAACAGCCAATATTATGGGTCCATCTATATTACACTTAGAGAATATTACTCTTAATTTAATGTCAGGTGAACAGCATTCCCATATAGCCAGAGCATGTTTAGAAATTCAGATGGAATATTCCACAAATTTTAAAATAATAGCTCAAGCTTTTCAAAGTGGAATAACTCCTATAGGTATTGTACAAAATTTACCAAGAGAGTATGTATATGCCATAAACCATACTGATCTGTGGGTAAATAAGTGGATTGGATGTTATCAGAACATATGTTATAGTTCTTCAATGATTCCTGTAGCAGGAAAAGAACAAATGTTGGTTCCAATCACTGTCTTGGGATTACCAGTTAGCAACACACAGTTACTATATTATCATCTGCAATATACAGATTTTGCATTTACTGATAATAATTTTGAGTTAGAACAATTAGATCTGTCTTCATGTTTACAATTTCAGTCTAAAGTGATTTGTCTACCTAATCAAGACAAAGGTATATTTCATTCTTGTTACCATAACCATACTCTATGTTCAGCAACAATAGAAAAGGTTAAAACCACTTCTGAGTTAATCTCAATTGTAGATAAAAAGAAAGTTTGTTTTCAAGTTATGTCTGACTCAGAAAGGGTTCAATCCTTCTTCTCTTCTTGTACACATACAGAAAACTTAAGTCGAGGTTTGTTCTGTATAGAAGGAGATATTTCAGCAATAAGTGTTAATGGGATGAGAATGAATTTAACAAACATGCTTATGAAAAATATAAGTGCTCTTCCCATACAGTACAATATATCTCAAGTGGATGAATTCCCATGGAGAGATTGGGCAAATGTTATTCAAAAAGATGAAGGTTTACTGATAGCATTATCAGATGAACTTCAAAAAGCAGAAATATTATTTAAACATGAACAAGGGAGTTTAAAAGATATAGAACATGAATGGTCTGAATTTTCAGGTCATTCTTGGTGGTCAAAATTTAAACGTACTGTATCAATGTTGGGAAAAACTTCAATTGCATCTGCAGCAGGAAATATTTTATTACATCCTGTAATAATTATTTTTATTATTATCGTATTATGTATTATATTTCAATTATGTTTGATGTGTAAAATGAACAGTTTCTATAAGCGAATTAGAAGTGAAATTAGAAAAGGAGATAATCTATTGCAAGATATACTTCAGAGGAAACTACTTTCTGGTTATGCTGACTCAGTTACAAATAATGATACATTTGAGATTACTAAATCAAAACCTGAGTGTTTGTGATATAAATGATGTGTGCTTGTTATAAATTAATATGAATTTCATATTTCAGAGGGGAATGTAATATTAATTTTTTAATATCCAAACTTTAATTCGGTCTTTAGTAGTTTTTGAAATATATGCTGGCAGAATATATATATATATTCCCTCTTAATTGGATGTGAATGTGAGGTTTTGTATTAGAGTGGTCAGATGTGAATTATTTGTGTTTGAGTCTAGGTAATCAGTAGAGGTTTAAAGTTATGTTTTCTTTTAAAATACTCATGTAATGTATACCATACTGTGAATTCGTCTAATGAGTCTGAGAGTTTAAATTGTAGTCATAAATCATGGATTTTGACAGTTGTATGTAACATAAGAACTTCAGAAACCTTTCTCATAGTCTGTATGTCAATCATGATAATGACTTGGTGGTTTGAATGGGAACATCTGTTTCTATTCAAACTAGGAGTGATTTTGGGAGTAGTTTAGAAGCCCGCGAATTTGAAACAAAGCTTAATGGGAGGATCTAATTTCTCATGCATTTTAAGTATGCAGCTTTTCAAACAACGACGCAGAAGCCTCTCAGATAGACGACACTTCACTTCATTCACTCACACACACAGAGACATTCTTTTCACACACTCTTACTCAAAGCACATGCTTGGACAAAGAACAAAAGAATAGCACATGGTCATTTCTTAAACTAGGCCAAGAAAACTTCTATCTAAGCTATGCAAAGGAACTACATTATTTCCTAATATCCAAGGCAATTTATTCTTTATTTTTATTTTCTTGTAAGCTACATATATCTGAATTTACTGTTTTTTATTGACTTTGTATTTTTGGTGTGTGATCAAATAAAGTCACACTGCTCATACTGACCTGGTTTTCATAAGGATTTCTTCCCACAACCATCTACAAGAACCTAGAAATATTAATAGAGTTTTTTTCATAACTCTGGAAATCTAACAAAGTCCTTATATACAAATATTGTTGGGCTGGAGGTCATAAAGGCCTCTATTAATACTTTCTTACCTGCCCAGATAGCAAAGCCATAAAGGCTAAAGTTTCCTTTTTCTAATAGTATATATCTGATTTAGGGAGTTGTATCCTGTTCTTGTTTTTGCTTATGTTTCCAGATAATTGAATACTGTATGTATGTATTTATTTATTATTTTTGTATAAAATGTAAGCTGGTTGCAAGATTTTATTTCAATAAAATATCTCCAGCTATCCTACCCAGCTCAGGTGTGGTCGCATGGTGAGAGCTCTGCAGTGCTTCCAGAGGCCTGAGAAAGCCAGGGGCTAGATTTGCTCTGCCTGCCCAGGGAGGATGAGCAGTCCTGAGCAGGATCCCGGTGGAGAGAGACCACCTGAGGGCCCTAGTACCGGTCTAATACCAACACCTGTTGAGGACCTGGGAATAGGCCCAAGGAAGGAGGAGTTACAGTATGTACAGAGACTGTGTGGCAGCTCATATTGGCCGCCTTGGACGTGAAGAGGAGAAGCTGAATGCATGGAGGTTGGAGCTGAAGCATTTTAGATGGTCCTATGACCGTGTATGGAGCACCAAAAAGCAGGCTATGAAGCCTGAGCTGGAGGCACTTGAGCACAAAGTAAACAAGCAGACCCGGTTGGTAGCCTCTCTGAAAGCCACCAGTGGCCTGCTCAAAGAAAAGTATCAGAATGAGAAGCGGTTTAAGCTTGCCAGGAGCAAGTCCCTGGCTGCTGCAAGGGGCCATGTGGAGGTGGGGTCATCATCCTTGGAAGACCTGTCGGATGGCCCGGCTAAGGAGAAGAGGAGTGAGGGAGTACATGAGTCTGCTGTATCTGTGAGATCTACCCAGCAGGTTAAGGATCCCCCAGGGAGTGAAGTGGAGGAATCTGTCCCTATCCCCCCACGGCAGCCGCAGAGGAGCCAGGATTGGGGTTCTCAAGTGGAGGAGGCTGAGTGTGTGGATTCCCTGGATTTTGTGGCTGAAATGGACTCCCCATTCAGGGGTGCAGTTCTGTTTCACATCAGAGGATTCTGACAGTGAAGATGACAGAGTCCCGAAGCCGGTGAAGCCGAAGGAAAGGGAGCGTTGTACCTACAGCTGCACAGGCTCTCCAGTGAGCTGGAGGGTGGGGTGAAGCTAGCTGTCAGTGAGCCTGTGATTACTGACATGGATCTGCAGGTGGGCAGGATGGAGCCTCGTGCACCGGCGTGTGCAGTGAGTATGGACTCTAAGGACATTGTGCTGTCTGATGATTGTGTTCCTATGTGTACAGGTACACCCGGTGTTACTGATCCACCTACTATGGTCCCCCCTGCAGCTCCGGTCCCCCCGTGGCTCTGGCCCCTCCCGCGGTTTCCATCCCTCCCGTGGTTCTTATGCATCCTGCGGCTCCCATCCCTCCCACTGCTCTCATCCCTCCTATGGATCCCATCCCTCCTGCAGCCTCTGTCTCTCCTGCAGCTTCTATCCCTCCTGTGGCTGGTACATTGAGCTATTCAGCAGCCCTGAGAGGAGGTCAGGGTGTTGGTAAGCCTGCTGAGATGCGTGTGGGGGGGTCACCTACTGCAATCAGCAGAAGGAATGTGGTACAACTAAGGTGGATGGGTGAGGGTTCCCCACCAAGCAGGAAGGAAGTTGTGGATAGGGTCATTGAGATGGGCTTTCAGGCGGCAGATATCTTTGCGTTTATTGCCCCTGTGGGTACAGGGGAGTACGACATCTCCTTTGTTAGGGCAGAAAGCCTGGACATATTTTGGCAAAGATATGAGGCTTATTGTAAAGCGTCCCCTAGGTGGGCGGGGCTTCTCCCTAAGGTCGTTTCTCACCAGCCCCTGATAAAGAATGTTACCATCTTAATTAGGAATGAGTCCATACCAGCGGCGGACATAATGATATGGTTGGGGAGGTATGGAGAGGTCTTGGCACCCCTATGTAAGATTCTGGATGACGGGGATATGGACGGGAGGTTGGACGCCACAGTGAAGCTGAGGTTGGTGGGAAACGTAATACAGCATCTTCCCTCTTCAGCCTTTATGGGAAGAGACCACCTGGTGGCATTCTATGCAGGGCAGCCCAAGCTCTGCCATCGTTGTGGCAGTAATGGCCACTTTTCAGCGTCATCCGTGGTGTTGAAATGTTCATTATGCCAGGAGGTGGGGCATTTGGCAAGGGATTGCAATCAAATTAGGTGCAATCTTTGCCTAAATCTGGGTTATGCCTACAGCAAGTGCCCTGAGGCACTGCATAATCAGCCAGAACTAGTAACTGAGCTTGCTAGGATAGAGGCGGAGGAGGCGACTGCAGATGCAGCCCCTCAGGTAGTGTCCGCTGCAGTGGTAGTGGCCACCGCAGCGGCTGCTGAAGCCACTTCATCTTCAAGTGTTCCCCCTGTTGTATCCGTACCCTCCCCGTGTGTTGAGTCTGTGAGTGTCAAGTCTGTGTGTGTGTGTCTTCCCCTTCCCTAGTGTCATATGCGTCCCCTGCTGTGTCTGTTCCCCAGGCTAAAGCTAAAAAGAAGGGGATAAGCAAGGCGGCTGAGGGGGCTGGTCTGGCTGGGCATTCTGTTGCCCCTTCACCGGCCCTTCTCCTCGCCGTAGCAAGACTGTGGAAGGTCAGGAGTCTGCTGGGGGTGGGCCGGTTAAGGGGGAGGATTGGTCGGTGGTTGGGAAGGGAGGCAAGAATATGACGGTCCTCTCTACTTCATCTTCTATTTCCTCTCTGGAGGTTGATGACTTAGCTTTAAGTAATATGTTTGAGACCTTGTCTGGGGATGGTGGGGGACTGGTTGACTCCCCCTCCCCGATGGAGGAAGAGGAGGCTAGGGGGTCCCTGAAAAGGGCCAGGCCCCCTTCTAAGAAAAGCAGGACAAAAGCTAAGAAACGCCAGTCTTAATGACCCAAATGGCAGTTCCCACTCCGATTGAGGTGACAACCATTAATGTTGCAGCATAAAGTCTGTAAGCGCTAGGAGTACGGCCTTATTTTTGCTCAGTGGTATTGGAGCCGACATTTTATTTTTGCAAGAGACCCGGCTTACCAGCCTTGCCGATGTCCATCTAGCAAAAAGGGAGTGGAGGTGCGGTCCTTCCTTCTGGTCTCTTGCGGCTGAGCCTTACAGCGGAGTTGCGGTACTTTTTACCGGCATGGTAACGCGTCTGCGGGTCATTGAGGTGGAGATTGGAAGATGTTTGATCTTGGATGTCCTTGTGAGGAGGCAGGAACTGCGCTTATTAATATTTATGGACCGCAGTCGAGTTGGGACAGGAAATGCCTCTTTACAAGGATCAAGCCTTTTCTTTTTATGTCCCGGCAGGTTGTCTTTGGAGGGGATTTTAACACTGTGACTAGGCCCAAGGACAGGAAAGGCTCCAATGACAGGCTGGGATATGACAGCATAAATGCAATAGTCAGGGAAGCAGGTCTGGAGGACGCCTTAATTAAGAGCAGCCCGGACAGCACTGGTTTCACGTTTAGGAGAGGTAACTGTCAGAGAAGGATAGATAGGTTTTTTTTGAAGGGGGACTCTGCCTTTTTGGCACCTGAGTGCCAGGCGGTGGAGTTTTCCGACCACCTTTTATTTTGAATGTTTCAGATGCGCCACTGAGAGGGAAGGGCATCTGGAGGATGAATTCGGCCCTGCTGTATGATGAGGAAGTAAGACGATCTTTTGAGGAATTTTTTCAAGCTCAGGAGACCGTCCTGGATTTCTGCAACAGTAAACAGTAAGTCGGAGTGGTGGGAGCTTACCAAAGTGCGTATTGACAGGTTTTTCAAGGCCCTAGGAAAAAGGAAGCAACTTGGTAAATATATCGCCCTCCAACGGCTACAGAAGAAACTCGACCTCCTCGTCTCTAGTGGTGGAGATTCTGGGGCAATCACGGAGGTTAAGCTTCTCCTTAGAAAGTACCAGTATGATCGGCATGCTTCTCTGGTTCTAGAGAGGGATTATGGGAAGTACCACTCGCCTGATCCCTTCCAGAATTGCAAACAGAGTGCAGCAATTAAGACGGTCACCGGCTTCAGGGATAGTACGGAGTCCCTGACAAAATCCAGGTCAGGGATTCTGGAGGTCTCTAGGTCTTTTTATGAGGAACTTCTGAGTGAGAGGCACCTTGACCAGGCAAGGAAGTTGAGCTTTTTGGATTCTACACCGGGTTTGGAAGGTAACATTCCGTCTGCAAGTTTGACAAGGGAAATTACAGCAGAAGAGGTAGCCAAAGCTATTGATGGTCTGGCCATTAAGAAAACTCCTGGGCCAGATGGTTTGACAGCGGAGTTCTTTAAAACCTTTAAGTCCAGCTTGGCACCTCGCCTTGCAGAGGTTTATAATTGCTGTCTGGATGAGGGGTCACTCATCCCTCCCTCTATGAGGCAGTCAGCTGTAATTCTGCTGTCAAAGGGTAAGGACCCCTTGGCTATTGAGGACTGGCATCCCGTTAGCCGTCTCAAAGACGATAGAAAGATCCTGGCTAAGATCTTATTCTGGCGCTTGTCGTCAGTGGCAGATGGTTTACTTTCACTCCGGCAGCATTGCTGGGTCCAGGGCAGGAGCACCTTTACAGCGGTGTTAGCTGTCCGGGAGGCTCTATGTAGGGCTGATGGGGGAAGTATTTGCTGGCAGTGGACCATGTGACGGGCGCGGTGTCAGACCCCAGCCCTTCTCACCAAACTTGTGACCGAATAACTAGCCAAAACCACGCTGTCACGTGTGTAACAATGCCACACCCAGCTGCACCCTGCACAAAGATTTTCCAGCTAATGGACTACAATCTATGTACCTGCAGCCTGGATGCTATTGTTACTGGGTCGGGTTAATTATGCAATTAACCCTTCACACTGCCACCACCTCCTTTTTGTATAGAGAAAGAGGAAACTCAGCAATACACTAGGATGATTGGTTAACCGTCAGTATTTCACTATCTCTACAGACCGGTTATACAGAGGGTTAAATACTCATAGTAGCATTCTCTTTAGAGGCAGGGATTCGTAAGTTATATTCAGGAGCTATAGAAACAGTTCAACATTTTTAGAAAGTAAGATTTATTACCTAAAGGTTAAAAGGGTGCAGTACGAATATTTACAGAAAGAAGATGTAACCAATATATACCGTATTTTCTGGCGTATAAGACGAACCCCAACTTTTCCTGTTAAAATATAGGGTTTGGGCTATACTCGCCGTATAAGACTACCCCTCTTCCAACACACACCAAATAAAAATGAAAAAACATCAGATTTGATTTCAATATGGTATGCTATTTCAGTATGGTATTCCAATGATTGCGCTCGATTCTTCCCACTGACACCAATGATGGGGCACGATTCCTCGCTCTGACACCAATGATGGGGCACTATTCCTCCCACTGACACCAATGATGGGGCACTATTCCTCCCACTGACACCAATGATGGGCACTATTCCTTCCACTGACACCAATGATGGGCACTATTCCTCCCACTGACACCAATGATGGGCACTATTCCTCCCACTGATACCAATGATGGGGCACTATTCCTCCCACTGACACCAATGATGGGGCACTATTCCTCCCACTGATACCAATGATGAGGCACTACTCCTCCCACTGACACCAATGATGGGGCACTATTTCATCCACTGACACCAATGATAGGGCACTATTCCTCACACTGATACCAATGATGGGACACTATTCCTCCCACTGACACCAATGATGGTGCCCCATCATTAGTGTCAGTGTGTGAGGAATAGTGTCCCATCATTAGTGTCAGTGGGAGGAATAGTGCCCCATCATTGGTGTCAGTGGGAAGAATCGTGCCCCATCATTGGTGTCAGTGGGAGGAATAGTGTCCCATCATTAGTGTCAGTGGGAGGAATAGCGTCCCATCATTGGTGTCAGTGGGAGGAATAGCGCCCCAGCATTGGTGTCAGTGGGAGGAATAGCGCCCAATCATTGGTGTCAGGGGGAGGAATTGCGCCCCATCATTGGTATCAGTGGCGGGAAAAGTGCCCCATCATTGGTATCAGTGGGAGGAATAGTGCCCCGTCATTGGTGTCAGTGGGAGGAATAGTGCCCCATCATTGGTGTCAGTGGGGAGAATAGTGCCCCATCATTGGTGTCAGTGGGGGGGAATAGTGCCCCATCGTTGGTGTCAGTGGGGAGGAGGAATAGTGCCCCATCATTGGTGTCAGTGGGGAGGAGGAATAGTGCCCCATCGCTGGTGTCAGTGGGGGAGGAACAGTGCCTCATCGTTGGTGTCAGTGGGGGAGGAATAGTGCCTCATCGTTAGTGTCAGTGGGGGAGGAATAGTGCCCCATCGTTGGTGTCAGTGGGAAGAATCGTGCCCCATCATTGGTGTCAGTGGGAGGAATAGTGTCCCATCATTAGTGTCAGTGGGAGGAATAGTGTCCCATCATTGGTGTCAGTGGGAGGAATAGCGCCCCATCATTGGTGTCAGTGGCAGGAATAGCGCCCCATCATTGGTGTCAGTGGGAGGAATAGCGCCCCATCATTGGTGTCAGTGGGAGGAATAGCGCCCCATCATTGGTGTCAGTGGGAGGAATTGCGCCCCATCATTGGTATCAGTGGCGGGAAAAGTGCCCCATCATTGGTATCAGTGGGGAGAATAGTGCCCCATCTTTGGTGTCAGTGGGGGGGGAATAGTGCCCCATCGTTGGTGTCAGTGGGGAGGAGGAATAGTGCCCCATCGTTGGTGTCAGTGGGGGGGGGAACAGTGCCTCATCGTTGGTGTTAGTGTGGAGGAGGAATAGTGCCTCATCGTTGGTGTCAGTGGGGGAGAAATAGTGCCTCATCGTTGGTGTGAGTGGGGGAGGAATAGTGCCCCATCGTTGGTGTCAGTGGGGAGGAGGAATAGTGCCCCATCGTTGGTGTCAGTGGGGAGGAGGAATAGTGCCCCATCGTTGGTGTCAGTGGGGAGGAGGAATAGTGCCCCATCGTTGGTGTCAGTGGGGGAGGAACAGTGCCTCATCATTGGTGTCAGTGTGGAGGATAAATAGTGCCCCATCGTTGGTGTCAGTGGGGGAGGAACAGTGCCTCATCATTGGTGTCAGTGTGGAGGATGAATAGTGCCTCATCGTTGGTGTCAGTGGGGGAGGAATAGTGCCTCATCGTTAGTGTCAGTGGGGGAGGAATAGTGCCCCATCGTTGGTGTCAGTGTGGAGGATGAATAGTGCCCCATCATTGGTGTCAGTGGGGGGGGAATAGTGCCTCATCGTTGGTGTCAGTGGGGGAGGAATAGTGCCCCATCGTTGGTGTCAGTGGGGGGGGGAATAGTGCCTCATCATTAGTGTCAGTGGGGGAGGAATAGTGCCAAGAGTGTTACAGCATGGTGTTGCTGCACACTTACTGGCCGCTCCCTCACTCGATTTTCGTGGGGCTGTTGGGCTCTTCCTCCTCGCCGGTGTGCCTTTCCAGTGCTGGCACCCAATCACCGGTGAGGAGGCAGAGCCGAGCGGCCGCGCGACCATCGAGCGGCCGAACTGAATGAAGGAGCAGCCGCGCTTCCTGGACCGGATCGTCGTGGGACCGGGACCGGAGCCAGGTAAGGTACAGCAGCCCCCTGCCCGCCCCTGTACTTAGTGTCCCTTCCGTTGGAGAAGGAGGGGGGGCCGGCACCACGCCGCCCCTCGAAAAAGTGCCGCCCTGACACCGGCTAACCGTATACCGGCGTATAAGACGACCCCCGACTTTTCAGAAGATTTTCATGGGTTAAAAAGTCGTCTTATTCGCCGGAAAATACGGTATATATATATAAATACACAGAGCACAACAGCACAGCAGACAGACAACAGAAAGAAGTTTAGGTAAATAAGTACTTGCCAAATAAATGTCTGGGGTTAAGCAGTTCCAAGTCTGATGAGCAAAAAGAAAAAGGATTTCTGGTCTCGCATTGGGTTTCGTTGTTGCCGTGAGATTCTCCTTTGCGTTCTGTCCGATAGATGTTATATCGAACAGTCCTCACTTGTCTGACTCCTCACTTGTCTGACTCCTCACTTGTCTGACTCCTCACTTGTCTGGCTGCCCCTTTTTCCTACACAAAATCAACTAGTATCTTCCTACCACGACAAGCCAATACCTTATTTGGTAAGAGGATTGTTAGGCAGAGCTCAGCATCGTACGTTGCTTGCATTCCTGAGGGAGGGGGGAAATCGGAGGAGGGAGACTGATTTGGGAGTTTAAGAGAAATACCAAAATGTAGTTGTTTGGAGCAGAATGGATGACCGTGCCCATCTCTGTGTGCATGATTGTGACAGACCAGGCAAAGGCTTTCGATCGAGTCGATCATGAGTACCTCTGGTATCTCCTGGATAGGTACGGCCTAGAGGGGAGGTTTATTGGCTGGCTTAAGGCTTTATATAAGGGGGCTGAAAGCTTCATGTTGGTGAATGGCTGGGTTGGGTGGCCCTTTGGGGTTGGCTCTGGGGTGCACAAGGGGTGTCCGCTGAGCCCCTTGCTCTACATTTTTGCCATCGACCCCTTCATCAGGAGGTTAGATGGTGGAGCGTTTAGTGGGGTGCCAGTGGGAATTGCTGGTGAGCCGCCTCTAAGGGTTGTTGCTTACGCTGATGACATTTCTGTCTTTATCTCTGGGACTGAGGAAGCGCAGGAGGTGGTCTCATTGATAGAACAGTATTCCGAGGCGTCAGGCTCCAAGGTCAACCAAGACAAGTGTGAAGTTTTCTGGATGGGTAGGGAAGGTGAGAGCTTTTCACTTCTGGATGCCTTCCCGGTGCCCCAGCAGAAAGTAAAAATTCTAGGCATCAAGTTTGGCCCCGCTGATTATGGCAAGTCAAATTGGGAAGCTAGGCTGTCCGTTGCCGAGGTCAAAGTGAGATGTTTGGTATGGTCAACCCAATTGTGTTCTTCTGTCTGATGTTTTTTAAACATAATTTTGGTAGCATGTTGGCAGAGAGACCGCCTGCATGGGTAAGCCAGTTTCGGGCCTGGTTTAGACCCTTTATGGACTGTTGGGAGATAGGCGGGCCAGTGAAAAGCCTGAGTGTTAAGCATGGTAAGCTCTCGGCTTACGTGGCCCAGAACTTAAAGATACTTAGGCGGTGGCATGTGATGGCAGAGGAAGTCGGGTACCTCCCTAGGAAGCTTCTGGGTGAGAGGATTGTGGCTACCGCTTTTCATGCGCCACTGGCCCTGAAAGATTGCCCAAGCCATATTATGCGGGAGGGTCTACGTTTGATTAATTTGGAGCGGATTCCCTTGAAGTTCAGGGACCAGGCTTGGCTCGCGTTCCATGGCAGGCTCTATGTGAGAGGAAACCTGAGGTACCGTCCTCTGGATGACCGTGGTTGTCTGAGGTCGGAGTGTCGGGGTGAAGTGGAGACTATGGACCACTTTTTGCTTCGGTGTCCTTTAAAACATAGAGGTGTATAGAGAGGTGGGTGGGGCTCTGGGTGTTCCTTTCCTACACTGCATGTCTTATGCAGAGTGGGTGTATGGGGCATTCGAAAGTCACACGGGTTTTGATTTGGACATTCTTTTCATAGTCAGCTTAGCGGTCCGTTATTACACTTGGAACGCACGGTGTCAGGTCTCAATTCGGTAAAAAGTCCTTCCCATCCAGGTGGTGGTGAATGACATTCTTTGTGAGGTTGGGAAGATTCGGGGTCTTGAGAAAGACAGATTGCGGTGAAAAGTCTGGATGGAGGAACATCAGGCTCGTAGCTGCTGTCTGTTGATCTCGGGTGGTGGTCCCTGTCTCTTTTTTTTCCCTCTTTTCACTCCCCTAGATTTTGCAAGTAAGTATGGTTTTTGATGAAAGGCTGCATTCGCTGAAGGTCTAGGTTTCTTAATCTTTGGTGGGTATAGTTTTTGTATAGCTGTAAGTTTTCTTGGGTTTAAAGCCTGAGAGTTGTGTGATATTGGGCCATAAAGGCCAGCATCCTTCATGTATGCCATGATGCCAGGCCATAAAGGTCACTGACCTTTCCTGTGTATTATGAGGTCAGGCTGTAAAGGCCTTTCTTTATAGGTAACCCTTGATGCTAGGCCTGTAAGGGGTTTTTTTTTGATTCTTCATACTAATGTGGTAAGGCCGGAAAGGTCTTTTTTTTTGTTCTCTGAAGCCTTGTTATTTGGGCCATTTGTTTTCCTCTCCCTTTCCTTTCTACAGCCTATGGACTCTAATGCTACAGCCATAAAGGGCTGAATGTTCATATCTGTGTTTATGTTTTATTATGAAGTATTTTGTATATGATTTAGGCCAGAGGAATGGTGTTGTTGTATTTATTTATTGTTGCTTTTATTTTTTATAATTTTGTAATAAAAGCTTTTTGTTTGCTGGTCACAAGTTCTCTTGAAATAAAAAATTTCCAGCTATCCTGCAGCCAGGACCCTGGTGTAAATGACGCTCCCACTGTCCACACCCCCCACACCAGACACACCACAAAAGGTAGCTTGCCACCACCCAACAGTTTATCCGCAGAATGGTCTGCTGGGACACCCCACACACACAAATCTCCGTCTGGCCGATCCGTTACCTTTACAATCTGCATACAATCTGCCCACACACAGTGTAATTGCATACAGATTGGCAATGAGCTTGACCGAGCGTTTAAAGGCACTAAAATACAATCCAATCTAATCTCTCCAATCTAATCTCTCCAATCTAATCTCTCCGGAGATATGAGCACGAGCTTAAATACACAGAAGTCACTAATTTTAAGATTTAATATCCCGAAAGTGGGCGGAGCATAAGATATGTACAAAGTATAAAAAGTTACAGAAAATACAAAAAATATGAGAAGACACACAAATGACTATTCACTATAAAATAAAAAGGGGATAAAAGATAGAAGTAAAACTTTTACCAAGATTTATCCTGCGACTGGAGTAAGTCAGAAAGGTCCGTAATCCGTTAGTCCATTGACCAGCTCCATACGAAATACAATGTCCCAATGTCTGTGTACTCAATTTATGGGTATATGGACATAGGCGGTACATTAGTCCTCGGCCAATTGACCATGGGGGGTGTTCCTGTACCTGCCCACAGGATGTTCTGGGTGCTGACCTGCCCAAGTTCAATCAGACCAAGACTGGCTTGAAACACCAAGTTGGGGATTGGATTTCCGACACCAGCACATCAGCTCGATTGCGACAGTACCAAACACCATTCAACACTCCAGCGCCGCCTAACCATTTCCTGCATTTTCCTGGTCACAAATATGATTTTTATATGTTGGTGTGACCCACAGCATGCCCAAACAGAAGGGAGTATTTTCATCTCTCTGCAACTAATATTTTAGCTTTTATGAGAGATGAAACATACCCCTTTGATGTATGTTTATTCTTTTAGCTCCCCAGACAGATCAGAGACCCCCTGCTGTCATGAAGCTGAAATGTCTGTGTTTCTCTTTTCAGCTTCAGGAAGGTGGCCAAGTCTGATTATGTATAGGTGTCAAAATCTTATTAGCACCCAGGTGTCACTTCCAGCCAGAGGAAGCTAGGCTTTTCAGGTGCTAATTGATGAGCTAATTGATGACCATCTGTCTGAGTACCTATGACTGAATATTTCTTTAATGACAAGGAATGAGCTAAATTTACATTGTCATATTCTCTACAGGTCACATCTTATCTACTCAAATCTGTACATTCATGTCACATTTCTGTCACACCCTGTGACTGCATGAAGTCATAGAGGAACCAAGTTCCTCACAACTTCCTTCCCTTTCTGCATTGCCAGGTCAGTCGAGTGCCACCTGTAGTGGGGAGTACAGACTGCACCTGCCTAGACGGGGTGACTACCACCATTACTCTCTGCATGTTGGGGTGTTGGAACAATAATGAAGACATGTTTTGGGGGTACACAGGCTGCAGTATACGCAGTGTATAGTGTGAGCTCAGACTCTATAGAACCGAATCCCTTTTCAGCATCATGTAGTCACCTCCACTTCCCATCTCAATGCACTTAGTGCTCCTCACGTCTCCCCACATCCGTCTTTCCCTCGTTCTCTGTCCTGCAATGTTGGGAGGTGCGATTATCATGACTACTGCAAATAAAAGCTTCTTCCTTCTGTACTCTGATCTCCGTGTCCTATAATACTCACCCAGCCCAGCCTCAGGGTGTCACCCCTCCCCCACTGCATTCCTCTCCATTGTCAGAGACTTTCAGTTTCGTTTCTCTTCTGATGTCAGCGATGGCGTCTTCTGCTCTGAGAGCTGAGCTGGAATGTTCCGTCTGTCTGAACATTTATACCGATCCTGTGACCCTGAAATGTGGACACAACTTCTGCCGGCTCTGTATTGGTCGTGTGCTGGATACACAGGAGGGGTCTGGAGGATATTCCTGTCCTGAATGCAGAGAGAAGTTTCCGGGTCGTCCTCCACTGCAGAAGAACATGAAACTACGTAACATAGCGGAGAACTTCTCATCTGCTCAGCCAGGTCAGGAGGACTCCAAGGTCTTCTGTACTTACTGTGTGGAGTCTCCTGTACCTGCTGTTAGATCCTGTCTACACTGTGAGGTTTCTCTGTGTGATAAACACCTGAAAGTCCACAAAAAGTCCCCAGAACACATCTTATGTGACCCCACCTTGTCCATGGAGAGCAGGAAATGCTCCGTCCATAAGGAAGTCTTGAAGTATTTCTGCACTGAGGATAAGACCTGTATCTGTATGTCTTGTTATGTGATTGGAGGACACACAGGACATAAGATGATGTCACTGGATGGGGCTTCTGAGAAGAAGAAGGAGACACTGAGGAACGTTCTGCAGAAACTTCTGACAAAGAGAGAGGAGATGGAGGAAAGAGTCCAGAGTCTGCAGGAACACAGGAGGAAAGTAGAAGAAGAAGAAGCTGGTGACACCGAGAGAGTCACTGCCCTGTTTATAGATCTCAGGAGACGTCTGGAAGACCTGGAGAAGAGAGTCCTGAGGGACATCTCCGGGAGGGCAGAGCGGGTCTCCATCTTCATCCGGGATCTGGAAATAAAGAAGGAGGAGCTGTCCAGGAAGATGCGTGACATTGAGGAGCTGTGTAACATGACGGATCCACTGACTGTCCTACAGGAATCAGACACAGGTGACTTGTGTGATACTGAGGATGGAGATAATGAGGACAGAGAGAGACATGAGGAACTCCTCCATGATGGAGGGAGGCTGGGTGTGGCGTGGGTCTTACACACAAGTTTATCTGATATAATAACAGGGGTAAATGTATCCTTCTATATACAGGGGGCTGCAGACATATTACTGGATGGAAACACAGCTTATAATTATCTACAGATATCAGATGACGGGAAAACTGTGTCCAGGTCAGATATAGACCAGAATTGTCCAGAAACACCAGAGAGATTTCAAGATTGTCCTCAGGTGATGAGCAGTCAGAGGTTCTCCTCCGGGAGACATTACTGGGAAGTGGATGTCGGGGGGTCAGAGAGCTGGACAGTCGGGATGTGTTACCCCAGTATAGACCGGAGAGGAGGAGTGGAGTCATTGATTGGATGGAATAACAAGTCCTGGGGTTTGGACAGGGAAGGTGATCAGTATGCAGTGATACATGATTATGATGAGACCCCATTACCCCCCAATCCCTCCAGTAACAGAGTCAGGATAGATCTGGATTATGAGGCCGGGCGGATCTCCTTCTATGATCTGTGTGACCCGATCCGACACCTCCACACCTTCACCACCACCTTCACTGAGCCCCTCCATGCTGGGGTATATGTATGGGAAGGTTGTATAAAGATAGGTGGGGGGAGGGGGGGGGGGATGTGAGAACTCCGCCCACAGTCTGTTGATGTCAGATGAAGAATTGGAATTCATTTTATATTCACCCAATAGTATATAGAGGTGGGCGGGGCTTCCTGAAAGTTTTGGTAATATAAATAAATGTGAGATTTCTCCCTCTGTCACCGATCTCTGTGATTGGGTGGAATTTCTGTCCAATTACTGGAGTCACAATAACATTGGTCCTAATGGTCAGCGATGATGCGATCGATCTATCCATCCATCCATCCATTGACAATCTGACAAATTACTTAATTTTTAAGTTATTACAGTGTATGACACCAGCCATCTCCTCTCTGCCCCTCCCCCTCCTCTCTGCCCCTCCCCTCATGTGGTCCCTCTGTGTGCGGTGGCACCATGATCAGTCATAGAGGTTGGGGATAAGTCACTGTGATGGGATAGGATGGAGCCACCTCTCCTCTCTGCCCCTCCCCCTCCTCCCTTCCCCTCCCCATGTGGTCCCTCTGTGTGGGGTGGCACCATGATCATACATAGAGGGTGCGGTGCAGTCACTGTGATGGGATAGGATGGGGTCTCCTTTCCACTCTTCCCCTCCCCCTACTCTTTGTCCCTCCCCCCACTTGGTCCCTCTGTATGGGGTATGAGACATAGAGGGTGGGGTGTGGTCACTGTGATGGGATAGGATGAAGCTACCCCCCCCCCCCTCTTCTCTCTGTCCATCCCCCTGCTTCCTGCCCCTCCCCCATGTAGCCCCTCTGTGTGGGGTGGAACCATGATCAGACATAGAGGGTGGGGTGCGGTCACTGTGATGGGATAGGATGAGGTCACCTCTCCTCCCTCTTCTCTCTGCCCCTCCCCCTCCTCCATACAATCTATACTACAAAGAGATGGAAATAAATGTAACAATCTGAGAGGAAATATATGAAGACGTCTTCTACAGATTTACTACTGAAAGAAATAATCTGATGTACCAGAGAGCCCAGACTGTGTTTCTTAGTCCCCGGTCACAGCGGTGCGACTCGTCATGTGAGTTGATAGTTTCTCATCACATGACAAGTCGCACTCTATTGTCCACAATGGAAGCGGTCATACCGGTACAAATCCCCCTCCATCCGAGTCGCACCGATTATGAAAGTTCTTCCTGCACTACTTTTTCCAAGTTCAGCTGCGACTTGCATAGACTTGTATATAAAGTCACACAGATGTCCTGCAAGTCGCACCTGAAGTCGCACTGACATCCGACTTTGGAATCGAGCGACTTCAAGTGACGTTTCCAGATTACAAAGTGGGATCCAGTGGGACTGAAGACTTAGTTTGTAGGCCAAGTGGGTCAGGATTAGATCCCCGGTCAGGTGTTTCCTATCTGGGGCTCCGTTAGAGAGATTTCTCCTCACTTCCTGTCCCGGTGACAACATTTTCCTAGACAGGAAATGAGGGGAACTCTCCAACAGAAACACAGAGTGAAATAAGAATCCTATGTTTAGTGGAGTAAAGAAGGGGAAGGTTTGGGGCCCCTCTCAGATCTTTCTATGTCTGTGTCCCTGGTACAGATTGGCCCTCACTCCTTGTCCCAGAGCCCCTATAGTAGGAAAAGCCAGCCGGGGTTCTCCTCCTTCCCCACACCATCCACAACTAGAAATCAAGTCTTTGTCTTGGCATGGACTGTAATAGAACATCTCCTTCATTCACCTACATATGTAAACGGTGTTCCCACCACACATGTGAGGTATCACCACAAACGTTACAACAAGAGCAATGATGGCGGCTCCAGACCTCCTCTGTAACTCCAAACTGGTAACCCCTAAAAATGTTTAAATCCTCACTTATGGAGATTTTATAGTTCCGTAGTTTGGTTGCCATTTTACAGATGTGCGCAATTTTAAAGTGGAACATGTTAGGTATCTATTTACTTGTTATGTCACCAAAAATGGGTTATATATTGTGTGTTTTTTTCATTAAAATTCATTAAAGTGTATTATTTCCCAAAAGATTGCGTTTGAAAAATCGCAGCGTACATACCGTGTGAGAAAAATATTGCATCACCCACCATTTTGTTCTCTCGGGTCTCTTCTTAATATATATATAATGTTTAGGGGTTCTAAGTCTTTTTCTAGTAAAACAATGGTGATTGGTACATGTAGGGGGATGTGAGAATTGGTGGGGGGGGGGAAGTCGTGAAGAAACGATGTTGGATTCTATGAGATATTGGAAATGGTCTTTAGAGATGGAGGACATGGATGTTCTGAATCTATCTCTGCTTTCATCTTAGAATTCTCCTCTTTCTAGTACTTGCCCGTGTTACACAAGATAGCTATGGAAGGGGGCTCCTTCCAGCATTTCTATGGAAGAGAAGGATCATCTTAGAGGGCGGGGCTAGCCTCGGCCCCGTGTTGGTCCCCCCAATAGAATTTCCTATCATGGTGTAGCGCCTCCCCTGGTGGTTTCCAGGTATCTGCAGCCACAGCATGGGCACTCTGACATTGTTGTATACAAATGTAGCAATCTATACATTTCTGTGTTTTCTTCATTTTTGGAACATTTTGTTGTGTTGATTCTTAAACAATCCTCCATTATTCTTCTCCCTGAAGAAGTGGATCCCAATCCAGGAAACGTGTCGAGTTCAGTCATAGAATACAAATGGGAGGAGTTTGTAGAAATGAATTTGTGGAGGTGGAGATGACCATACGTTCTGGAAATGGATACATTATGTACAAATAATGATGGCAAATGGAGGTTATCTGAAAGCTTTGTTCTCAATGAATTTATAACTTCATGATTCTTCTGGAATAAAGTATATGAAATGGTAATATAATATATTTTGTGTGAGTTGTGCCTCAAAAACCCTTCCATTCCATTGACACATTCTCTATATACACCCCCACACCACAGTGCCAAGAGCCTGAGCCACTGTGAGCTTCTTGTGTGTGGGGACCTGGAGAAGTGCAGACCCATTTTTTTTAGCTGGCAGTCGGCTTTCATGTAAAAACAATCCTAGTGGCCAATTAGCTGTTGAATTGTTTTTACAAGCAGCGGGAAGGGACATCACCACCCCGCCTCCCACAGTTTTCTTGGGCTCTCCTGTCCCACAGGGGAATCAGAATGCAGCTGGCAGTTCCGCTAGCTGACCATAGAGCTGATCAGAGACCAGAATGGCTCCAATCATCTCTATGATCTAAGAAATCGGAAGCTATGAGCATTTCATCATTTCCCTTTCACCGCACTTTAACAGCGTCATTTGTAAATTGGGAAAGCATCTGATCACAGCGATCTTGGTGAGATGAGATGATGGAAGGGCAGAGGAGAGATCTAGAGTCTGATAGACCCCAGATTTCTCAAAAAAGAGCACTTGTTAATGCCTATTGCAGTCACAAGTAATATTTACATTCCCTGGGATAACAATAAAAGTGATAACAAAAAATGAAAGGGACAGTGTAAAAATAAATTTAAAAAATCAAAATAACTAAGAAAATAAAAAGCATCCTCGTCACCACGCACCTGCATGCGCAAGCGTTGACCCCGTGCCAGTATGTAAGCAGCGGTTGCACCATGCATGTGAGGTATCGCCGCAAACGTCAGATCGAGGGCAGTAATTCTAACACTAGACCTCCTCTGTAAATATAAATTGGTGACCTGTAAAGGCTTTTAAAGCATCGCCTATTGATAATAAAAATGTATGTACTTTGTCACAATTTTAAAGCATGTCATGTTTGGTATCTATTTACTCGGCATAACATCATCTTTTATATTTTATCAAACAATTTGGCAATATATTGTTTTTTTTGTGCATTAAAATTCTAAAAAGTGTATTTTTCCCAAAAGATTTGCATTTGAAAAATCGCTGTGAATATACTATGTGACGTAAAAAATTACAACACCCATCATTTTATTCTTCAGGGTCTCTGCTTTAAAAAAATATTTACTGTTTGGGGGTTCAAAGTAATTTTCCAGCAAAAAAATGTTTTTTCATGTAAACAAAAAGTGTCAGAAAAGGCTCGGCCTTCAACAGTGGGTGATGTGGGGCAGAAGGTTCTAATGTTGGCCCTGAAATATTGGGATAGTAAAAGCCCCTCCCCCTCCAGATGACCCCTTTTTGGAAAGTAGACACCCCAAGGTATTTCCTAAGAGTCATGGGGAGTATTTTGCAGATCTCATTTGTTGTCATATGTTTTTGGAATAAGAAAGAAAAGAAAAATGTATTTTTTTCTTTTCATTTTCAAAACCCTGTGACAAAAATGAGATCTGTAAAATACTCACCATGCCTCTTATCAAATTCCTTGGGGGGTCTACTTTCCAAAAAGGGGTAATTCGAGGGGGTGCTTCTACTATCCTGGCATTTTAGAACCTCTGAAACTGTGATAGGTAGTGGGGAAGTGATATGAGGAAATATGCCCTTTGAAAGCCTGGAGGTGGTCATTGGATTTTGGGGGCCTGGATGCAGCTAGACTGCCAAAAAGCCTCTCACATGTGGTCCCCCCATACTCGGGAGAAGTAGGAGAATGTGTTTTGGGGTGTCATTCCACATATTCCCATGGCATGCATGAGCAATATATCATTTAAATGACAACTTTGTTTTATGAAAATAAAATTGTCATTTTCAAAAAATTTGTGGCAAAAAAATAAAATGTTCCATGGCCTCAGCATGCCACTCTGCAAAATCCTTGGGGTGTCTACTTTCCAAAAAGGGGTCATTTTGGAGAGGGGGGTTGTTGCACTGTCCTAGTATTTTAGCACCTCGAGAAATGTGATAGTCAGAAAGTAAAATCTGTGTAAATTCCAATATACATCCCATAGTTTGTAGACGATATAACTTTCACACAAACCAATTAATTTACACTTATTGGGATTTTTTTACCAAAGACATGGAGAAGAATACATTTTGGCCTAAATTTATGACTAGCTTTGAGTTTATTGGATATTTTGTACAAGCAAAAGTGAAAAATATTGTTTTTTCCAAATTTTGATTTTTTTTTGTTCATAGCACAAAAGGTAAAAACTGCAGAGCTGATCAATAACACCAAAAGAAAGCTCTATTTGTGTGAAAAAAGGACATAAACTTTGTTTGGGTGCAGCATTGCACGACCGCACAATTACCAGTTGAAATAGTGCCGTGCTGAACAGCAGAACATGGCCTGGTCATGAAGGGGGGTAAATCTTCCGGAGGGCGAGAGGTTCATTTTAAATGTAAACTTATCCAGTGACTGCAATAGTCAGTGACCGGTCCTCTTTACTGAGAAATCTGGGGTCTATTAGATCCTGGATGTCTCCTCTGACCGCACTAAGATCGGAGGGATCAGATATTTTCCACATTTAAAGATGGCGCTGCTTACATCCGGGAATCTGGAAATGATGAAAATGCTGGTCACTTCTGGTTTCCTATACCATAGAGATCATTGGGGACCTTCTGGTCCTTGACCATCTCTATGGTAAGCTGGTGGAAGTGCTGGCTTTTATTCCAGGCTCCCCGGTGGGGGGGGTAAAGCCCGGAGAAGCAGGGGCACATAGTGTGATAATAAATCCTGTTCACCTTCCCAGAGTAGTACAGTGTCACTATGGTAACGCAGCACTGCTCTGGTCATAGTATGTAACAGGAAAATGGGAAAAATGGTAAAAAAGAAGAAAAGTTAATAAAAAAGAAAAAGAATATATATATATTTTGTCACCAGTCATTGTCACTGACCACGCCCACACCAGTTATATGACGGCGCTGTACTGCTATGGGGACAGGATGTAAAAAATATATATTGTGACCAAAAATTACAACTTCAAAAATCTCGCCATGCCTCTTACTAAATACCTCAGAGTGACTACTTTCCAAAAAGAAGGCATTTGGGGGGATTTGTACTGTTCTGACATTTGGGGGGATTTGTACTGTTCTGACATTTGGGGGGATTTGTACTGTCCTGACATTTGGGGGGATTTGTACTGTTCTGACATTTGGGGGGATTTGTACTGTTCTGACATTTGGGGGGATTTGTACCATCCTGACATCTGGGGGGAATTTGTACTGTCCTGATATTTGGGGGGATTTGTATAGTCCTGACATTTGGAGGGTGCCCCCACCATATCCCTCCACCCCTCCCTTCCCCCTTGTACATTCCAAGGTCTGTGGGGTTTCCATGGACAGGGCTGGGCCGGCCGTTGCCGAGGCAACCTAGCCGCGTCCCACATGATCTTCAAGAGACCCACACAGGAAGCAGCATCTCTCTCTGTTCCTGTCCATGCTGTTGGTTATCATCTTGCTCCCAAAAAGATGCTGGGAGGCTCGGGTGAGGGGGACCGAGCCTCCCCAGCCATCCCCCCTGCGCACTCTGCAGACCCCAAAAGGTCAGGACTGTAGCCCTCTACAACACCCCAGGGTTGGGAGTCTCCACAGCTCTGCATGAGCCTTCTCCTCAAAGGTCAGACCCCACAGCTGAGACCCTGCCAGTCTATAAGCCTGTCTACTGAGCATCCTTGCACTCTGTCTGCTGCTGAGTGCCCTGGGAGCTGTGGCTGAGGGAGCCTGCACACTGTCCCTGGAAGCTGTCTGCTGCTGAGTGCCCTGGGAGCTGCTGCTGTCTGCTGATCGCTGGTTGTCCCTGGAACGCTGACCGCTGGTCGTCCCTGTCTGGAGCCGCCTGCCGCTGAGGGTCTGCCAGCTGCTTACTGTCAGTGTCCTGAACTGTCCCCGCTGTGTGCACAGACCCCCCGTGTCCTGAACTGTTCCTGTTGTGTGCACTGACCACCCGTGTCCTGAACTGTCTCCGCTGTGTGCACTGACCACCAGTGTCCTGAACTGTTCCTGCTGTGTGCACTGACCACCCGTGTCCTGAACTGTCCCTGTTGTGTGCACTGACCACCCGGGTCCTAAACTGGTCCTGTTGTGCGCACTGACCACCCGTGTTCTAAACTGTCCCAGCTGTGTGCACTAACCACCCGTGTCCTGAACTGTCCCTGTTGTGCGCACCGACCACCTGTGTCCTGAACTGTGCCTGCTGTGCGCACCGACCACCCGTGTTCTGAACTGTCCCCGCTGTGTGCACCGACCACCCGTGTCCTGAACTGTCCCCGCTGTGTGCACCGACCACCCGTGTCCTGAACTGTCCCTGTTGTGCGCACTGACCACCCGTGTCCTGAACTGTGCCTGCTGTGTGCACCGACCACCCGTGTTCGGAACTGTCCCCAGTGTGTGCACCGACAGCTCGTGTCCTGAACTGTCGCCGCTGTGTGCACCGACCACCTGTGTTCCGAACAGCCCCGCTGTGTGTGCACTGACCACCCATGTCCTGATGGCATGCCTGAAGTATAGCTACCTGTGGTGCCCCTGAGTGCTTGAGCCATCGCTACCCGTTGAGTCCCTGTGAACCCGATGTCCCTAGAAAGCTGGGTGGGAGCTGTGCTGAGGCCAGACTCAACAGCTAGAGTCCTGTTGAGTCCCCAAGACCCCTGCCCAGGGGGAGATTGCCTGCCTGTTGCCCGAGACTCCAATCCACTGTCCAGTCACGGAGGGAGCTTGACTGAGGCCCCAAGCCTAGGGGGGTATTGCCTGCCTTTTGCCCGAGACCTTTACCCAGGGGTAGGTTGCCCGCCTGTTGCCCAAGACTCCAATCCGCTGTCTAGTCACGGAGGGAGCTTGGCTGAGACCCCAAGCCTAGGGGGGAGATTTCCTGCCTGTCGCTGAAGACCCCCCGTGCCTGGAATCATCCCTGGTTTGCGCACACATCACCCTCCCTGTCATTTCCCCATTGAGTGTCTGTCCTTTTGTTGCTTCAATAAAGCTTTGTGTGTTTCCCATCTTCTCTGTGTGCTCTGTCCTGCCTGCGCTTCCGTTACAGGGGGTATTTGTACCGTCCTGACATTTGGGGGGGATTTTTACCATCCTGACATTTGGGGGTATTTGTACCGGCCTGACATTTGGGGGGGATTTTTACCATCCTGACATTTGGGGGTATTTGTACCGTCCTGACATTTGGGGGGGATTTTTACCATCCTGACATTTGGGGGGTATTTGTACCGTCCTGACATTTGGGGGGATTTGTACCATCCTGACATTTGGGGGGGATTTGTACCGTCCTGACATTTGGGGGGGATTTGTACCGTCCTGACATTTGGGGGAGATTTGTACCATCCTGACATTTGGGGGTATTTGTACTGTCCTGACATTTTGGGGGATTTGTAGCGTCCTGACATTTGGGGGGATTTGTACTGTCCTGACATTTGGGGGGATTTGTACTGTCCTGACATTTTGGGGCCTCCAGATATGAGATCGGCTGTCAGTACATCAGGATGGAGCAGTTTTCAGATATATCTCCCATAGTCTGTAGGCTCTATAACATTCATACAACCAATCACTATACACTTGTGGGGGGGGGAGGGGTTACACCAAAGACATGGAGTACAATACATTTTGTTTTGAATTTATAAAGAAAAATGTTTTATAACACCAAGCATAGAATATCGGGGGGTCGGTCTTGTTCTGTTTCTATAATATAGAATAGTTTGTGGACTCTATAACTCCCTACAGACTAAATAATAAACACTGATTTGGGGTATTTTCACCAAAGAAACGGATCAGAATACATTTTGGCTAAAATTTATGTATAAATATTATTTATTTGCTAAAGAAATGAACATGTTCATTTCTCTTGTTTATTTTTGTTTTTATTTTTGTTAGCAAAAAAAAAGCCCCCACCCCCCCAGTGGTGATTACATACCATCAAAAGAAAGTTCTATCTGTATAATAAAAATGATAAAAGTTTAGTTTGGGTGTCAGTGCAAAGTGTGATAGCGCCCCCTCTCCATCAGGGGGTCGTATTCCAGCCACCTTTTTGTGTCACAATCTCTTTTGCCTCCCCGGTATTCAGCTACAAAATAAGACGTGTGTCCTGTCATAGAGCTTCATGTACAGAACATTTATTACATAACAACAAGGAAACCATCAGTCACTGTTATATATATCAACATGCAGCGCTAGGATGGAAAGTAATTATTAGAGATGAGCGAATCGAATCAGGCGAAGTGGAATTTGTTTCAAATTTCAGGAAAAATTTGATTCGCAGCGAATCCGAATTTTTGCCGACTTCGGATGGTCGAATCAAATTTTTCCTGATCGGCCGTTTTCATCCCTTCTACAGCCGGCAAAAATGTCCCTGCAGAGAGCTCCGCTATTTCTGACTGCTGTCTGACAGTTCTTTCACATTTCCAGCGGTTGAAACATTGTATCTATTTGTTTCCATTTAGGATACAGATGTTTTTATTAGGAAACAAATAGATACAATGTTTCAACCGCTGGAAATGTGAAAGAACTGTCAGAGAACTGTCAGAAATAGAGGAACTCTGCAGAAACACTTTTTGCTTTACTGGAATTATTCTTATTTTCATTCTTCTTTTCATTCTTTTAATTCTTCTTTTCATTCTTTTCATTCTTCTTTTCATTCTTCTTCTTATTTTCATTCTTCTTTTCATTCTTTTCGTTCTTCTTTTCATTCTTTTCATTCTTCTTTTCATTCTTCTTCTTCTTTTCATTCTTCTTCTTCTTTTCATTCTTCTTTTCATTCTTTTCATTCTTCTTTTCATTCTTTTCATTCTTCTTTTCATTCTTTTCATTCTTCTTTTCATTCTTCTTCTTATTTTCATTTTTCTTTTCATTCTTCTTTTCATTCTTCTTCTTATTTTCATTCTTATTTTCATTCTTCTTTTCATTCTTTTCATTCTTCTTTTCATTCTTCTTCTTATTTTCATTCTTCTTTTCATTCTTTTCATTCTTCTTTTCATTCTTCTTCTTGTTTTCATTCTTCTTTTCATTCTTTTCATTCTTCTTTTCATTCTTCTTCTTCTTTTCATTCTTCTTTTCATTCTTTTCATTCTTCTTTTCATTCTTCTTCTTATTTTCATTCTTCTTTTCATTCTTTTCATTCTTCTTTTCATTCTTTTCATTCTTCTTTTCATTTTTCTTCTTATTTTCATTCTTCTTTTCATTCTTTTCATTCTTCTTTTCATTCTTCTTCTTCTTCTTTTCATTCTTTTCATTCTTCTTCTTCTTCTCATTCTTTTCATTCTTTTCATTCTTTTCATTCTTTTCATTCTTCTTCTTCTTCTTCTTCTTCTTTTCATTCTTCTTCTTCTTCTTCTTCTTTTCATTCTTTTCATTCTTCTTCTTCTTCTCCTTCTTCTTCTTTGGCCCCGTGACTGCCCAAATGAGTGAAGTGTGCGGTGATTCTAAGATGGACGGCACTCATCTGCATGTCATACTGACTGACAGTATTATTTCTCTTCCCCAGCAGACTCCAAGGACATTTAAATTAAAGGTACAGTGTTCTGCACTAATATAAAGGCTCTCTGAAGCCTAGAAACCCTTTTTATAAGTAAAATTTGCAGCGAATAAATTCGAATCGAATCAAATTTTTTCGGAAAATTCGGCGAATCAGGCGAATCGAATTTTTGAAAAATTCGCTCATCTCTAGTAATTATCATAAATTGTTACTTGTATCAAAAACCCGTATGATATATAGCGTCTGTAGATATCGGAAGAAATTAAACAACACTCTGAAACAGTGCAAATATGTGGTATGAACGTGACAGTCTTACAGAAGGTCAGGGTAACAATGGTGACATTGGTGGTAGATATCGGTGTGGATTGCACGAACCAGATGGCGCTTATTAATGCGCATATGAATGATGATACTCGGGTCATCTGAACTTGGACATCTGGGATACGGATCGTCCGATGGACAGCCCCAGGAATTACAGCATATCAGCCACACTTCCAGATACTTGCAAAGCGATCAAAATCCACCAGAGGGAGCCAGCGATCAGGATGTCATTACAGGTCTTTAGCCCAGCATCAAAGAGTATGTAGTACACACGAAATCCACCAGAGGGAGCCAGCAGTTAAGATGTCATCCAATGGTCTCCTTTTAAAAGGCAGGCTCATAGAGGAATGAGCCCAAGCACAACAAATGCCATAGTGCAACACTGCTTTATTATGATGAACAACAATTAAAAAGAATGACACTTACACTTTCAAAAACACTTTTGGCACCTAGCCAACTGAGGGGTCCACGTGGCAGGGTCACTGAAAGCCACTTTCTGACATGTTTCGTGCAATAGCACATTTTGCAAGTATCTGGAAGTGTGGCTGATATGCTGTAATTCCTGTGGCTGTCCATCGGACGATCCGTATCCCAGATGTCCAAGTTCAGATGACCCGAGTATCATCATTCATATGTGCATTAATAAGCGCCATCTGGTTCCTGCAATCCACACCGATATCTACCACCAATGTCACCATTGTTACCCTGACCTTCTGTAAGACTGTCACGTTCATACCACATATTTGCACTGTTTCAGAGTGTTGTTTAATTTCTTCCGATATCTAGAGACACTATATATATCCGTACATCATGCGGGTTTTTGATACAAGTAACAATTTATGATAATTACTTTCCATCCTAGCGCTGCATGTTGATATATATATTGTATTTAGAAGGTTCTGAGGGTATTACCGTTCATGCTGGCGGCTCCACCTGCATACATCTAGCACTCGTTTTTTCCATATATTTCATCAGTCACTGTTGTTGGTGCGCTCTTCCTCTACCTCCACCTCCTGCACCTTACTCCATACCGGATCCTTTACTACTTGGGGGCTACAGCGTCCCCTAATTACACAGACATGACTTACCCAGGAAATGTTCTCATCCTACATCCATCTAATGGATCCCTCTTCATGATATCCCACATCCATCTAATGGATCCCTCTTCATGATATCCCACATCCATCTAATGGATCCCTCTTCATGATATCACATAGCCATCTAATGGATCCCTCTTCATGATATCACATAGCCATCTAATGGATCCCTCTTCATGATATCCTACATCCATCTAATGGATCCCTCTTCATGATATCCCACATCCATCTAATGGATCCCTCTTCATGATATCCTACATCCATCTAATGGATCCCTCTTCATGATATCCTACATCCGTCTAATGGATCCCTCTTCATGATATCGTACATCTATCTAATGGATCCCTCTTCATGATATCCTACATCCATCTAATGGATCCCTCTTCATGATATCCTACATCCATCTAATGGATCCCTCTTCCTGATATCCCACATCCATCTAATGGATCCCTCTTCCTGATATCCTACATCCATCTAATGGATCCCTCTTCTTGATATCACATAGCCATCTAATGGATCCCTCTTCATGATATCGTACATCTATCTAATGGATCCCTCTTCATGATGTCCTACATCCATCTAATGGATCCCTCTTCCTGATATCCCACATCCATCTAATGGATCCCTCTTCATGATGTCCTACATCCATCTAATGGATCCCTCTTCCTGATATCCTACATCCATCTAATGCAGTGGTTCTCAACCTTTCTAACGCCGCGACCCCTTAATACAGTTCCTCATGTTGTGGTGACCCCCAACCATAAAATTATTTTCGTTGCTACTTCATAACTGTAATTTTGCAGTGGGAGGAATAGTGCCCCATCATTGGTATCAGTGGGAGGAATAGTGCCCCATCATTGGTATCAGTGGGAGGAATAGTGCCCCATCATTGGTGTCAGTGGGAGGAATAGTGCCCCATCATTGGTATCAGTGGGAGGAATAGTGCCCCATCATTGGTGTCAGTGGGAGGAATAGTGCCCCATCATTGGTATCAGTGGAAGGAGTAGTGCCCCATCACTGAGGTCAGTGGGATGAATAGTGCCCCATCATTGGTATCAGTGGGAGGAATAGTGCCCCATCATTGGTGTCAGTGGGAGGAATAGTGCCCCATCATTGGTGTCAGTGGGAGGAATAGTGCCCCATCATTGGTATCAGTGGGAGGAATAGTGCCCCATCATTGGTATCAGTGGGAGGAATAGTGCCCCATCATTGGTGTCAGTGGGAGGAATAGTGCCCCATCATTGGTATCAGTGGGAGGAATAGTGCCCCATCATTGGTATCAGTGGGAGGAATAGTGCCCCATCATTGGTGTCAGTGGGAGGAATAGTGCCCCATCATTGGTATCAGTGGGAGGAATAGTGCCCCATCATTGGTGTCAGTGGGAGGAATAGTGCCCCATCATTGGTATCAGTGGAAGGAGTAGTGCCCCATCACTGAGGTCAGTGGGATGAATAGTGCCCCATCATTGGTATCAGTGGGAGGAATAGTGCCCCATCATTGGTGTCAGTGGGAGGAATAGTGCCCCATCATTGGTATCAGTGGGAGGAATAGTGCCCCATCGTTGGTGTCAGTGGGAGGAATAGTACCCCATCCTTGGTGTCAGTGGGAGGAATAGTGCCCCATCCTTGGTGTCAGTGGGAGGAATAGTGCCCCATCATTGGTGTCAGTGGGAGGAATAGTGCCCCACCATTGGTGTCACTGGGAGGAATAGTGCCCCATCATTGGTATCAGTGGGAGGAATAGTGCTCCATCACTGGTGTCAGTGGGGGGAGTAGTGCCCCATCACTGGTGTCAGTGGGAGGAGTAGTGCTCCATCACTGGTGTCAGTGGGAGGAATAGTGCCACATCATTGGTGTCAGTGGGAGGAATAGTGCCCCATCATTGGTGTCAGTGGGGGGAGTAGTGCCCCATCATTGGTGTCAGTGGGGGGAGTAGTGCCCCATCATTGGTGTCAGTGGGAGGAATAGTGCCCCATCACTGGTGTCAGTGGGGGGAGTAGTGCCCCATCACTGGTGTCAGTGGGAGTAGTGCCCCATCACTGGTGTCAGTGGGAGGAATAGTGCCACATCATTGGTGTCAGTGGGAGGAATAGTGCCCCATCACTGGTGTCAGTGGGGGGAGTAGTGCCCCATCACTGGTGTCAGTGGGAGTAGTGCCCCATCACTGGTGTCAGTGGGAGGAATAGTGCCACATCATTGGTGTCAGTGGGAGGAATAGTGCCCCATCATTGGTGTCAGTGGGAGGAATAGTGCCCCATCATTGGTGTCAGTGGGAGGAATAGCGCCCCATCATTGGTGTCAGTGGGAGGAATAGTGCCCCATCATTGATGTCAGTGTGGTGGAGGGGAGAATAGTGCCCCATCATTGGGGTCAGGGGGGGGGGGGAATAGTGTCCCATCGTTGGTGTCAGTGGGGGGAGGAATAGTGCCCCATCATTGGTGTCAGTGGGAGGAATAGTGCCCCATCATTGGGGTCAGGGGGGGGGGGAAATAGTGCCCCATCGTTGGTGTCAGTGGGGGGAGGAATAGTGCCCCATCGTTGGTGTCAGTGGGGGGAGGAATAGTGCCCCATCGTTGGTGTCAGTGGGGGGAGGAATAGTGCCCATCGTTGGTGTCAGTGGGGGGAGGAATAGTGCCCCATTGTTGGTGTCAGTGGGGGGAGGAATAGTGCCCCATCGTTGGTATTAGTGACACAAATGATGGGGCACTATTCCTCCCACTGACACCAATGATACTTACTTTGCTGACCCCTGCTCCAGCCTGGGCTCGCTCTCTCACTTACCTGTCAGCTGTCTTCCTTCTCTGGCCGCTCTCCTCTTCACTCGCTCCGGCAGCTCCCTCGATCTTCTTTGATGTACGCGCGCTGCCGCTCGGCTCCTCCTCTCCAAGCTCCACCTCCTCGCCGGTGATTGGCCGCCTGTGTGCCTCTCCTGAGCTACAGTTCCGGTGGCCAATCAGCGGCGAGGAGGCGGAGCTGCTGAGCGATCCCGGAGGTGTGGCCAGGTGACAGGAGCAGCGTATCATCCCGCCCACACATCGCCTGAGACGGAGCAGCGGTGTCTCGGTTCCTAAGACCATCGGAAATATGTGTTTTCCGATGGTCTTAGGCGACCCCTGGGAAATGGTCGTTCGACCCCCAAAGGGGTCGCGACCCCCAGGTTGAGAACCGCTGATCTAATGGATCCCTCTTCATGATATCCTACATCCATCTAATGGATCCCTCTTCATGATATCCTACATCCATCTAATGGATCCCTCTTCATAATATCCCATATCCATCTAATGGATCCCTCTTCCTAATATCCAATATCCACCTAATGGATCCCTCTTCATGATATCGTACATCTATCTAATGGATCCCTCTTCCTAATATCCTACATCCATCTATTGGATCCCTCTTCATGATATCCTACATCCATCTAATGGATCCCTCTTCATGATATCCTACATCCATCTAATGGATCCCTCTTCATGATATCCTACATCCATCTATTGGATCCCTCTTCATGTTATCCCATATCCATCTAATGGATCCCTCTTCCACATATCCTACATCCATATAATGGATCCCTCTTCCTGATATCCCACATCCATCTAATGGATCCCTCTTCCTGATATCCCACATCCATCTAATGGATCCCTCTTCATGTTATCCCATATCCATCTAATGGATCCCTCTTCCACATATCCTACATCCATCTAATGGATCCCTCTTCATGATATCCCACATACATCTAATGGATCCCTCTTCATGATATCCTACATCCATCTAATGGATCCCTCTTCATGTTATCCCATATCCATCTAATGGATCCCTCTTCCACATATCCTACATCCATCTAATGGATCCCTCTTCATGATATCCTACATCCATCTATTGGATCCCTCTTCATGATATCCTACATCCATCTAATGGATCCCTCTTCATGATATCCTACATCCATCTATTGGATCCCTCTTCATGTTATCCTATATCCATCTAATGGATCCCTCTTCCTGATATCCTACATCCATCTAATGGATCCCTCTTCCACATATCCTACATCCATCTAATGGATCCCTCTTCATGATATCCTACATCCATCTAATGGATCCCTCTTCCTAATATCCTACACCCATCTAATGGATCCCTCTTCCTACTATCCAATATCCACCTAATGGATCCCTCTTCATGATATCCTACATCCATCTATTGGATCCCTCTTCCTAATATCCTACATCCATCTAATGGATCCCTCTTCATGATATCCTACATCCATCTAATGGATCCCTCTTCATGATATCCCACATCCATCTAATGGATCCCTCTTCATGATATCCTACATCCATCTAATGGATCCCTCTTCATGATATCCCACATCCACATAATGGATCCCTCTTCATGATATCCTACATCCATCTAATGGATCCCTCTTCATGATATCCCACATCCATCTAATGGATCCCTCTTCCTGATATCCTACATCCATCTAATGGATCCCACTTCATGATATCCTACATCCATCTAATGGATCCCTCTTCCTGATATCCTACATCCATCTAATGGATCCCTCTTCATGATATCCTATATCCATCTAATGGATCCCTCTTCATGATATCCTACATCCATCTAATGGATCCCTCTTCATGATATCCCACATCCATCTAATGGATCCCTCTTCCTGATATCCTACATCCATCTAATGGATCCCTCTTCATGATATCCTACATCCATCTAATGGATCCCTCTTCATGATATCCTATATCCATCTAATGGATCCCTCTTCATGATATCCCACATCCATCTAATGGATCCCTCTTCATGATATCCTACATCCATCTAATGGATCCCTCTTCATGATATCCCACATCCATCTAATGGATCCCTCTTCATGATATCCCACATCCATCTAATGGATCCCTCTTCATGATATCCTACATCCATCTAATGGATCCCTCTTCATGATATCCCACATCCATCTAATGGATCCCTCTTCCTGATATCCTACATCCATCTAATGGATCCCACTTCATGATATCCTACATCCATCTAATGGATCCCTCTTCATGATATCCCACATCCATCTAATGGATCTCTCTTCATGATATCCTACATCCATCTAATGGATCCCTCTTCCTAATATCCCACATCCATCTAATGGATCCCTCTTCATGATATCCTACATCCATCTAATGGATCCCTCTTCCTGATATCCTACATCCATCTAATGGATCCCACTTCATGATATCCTACATCCATCTAATGGATCCCTCTTCATGATATCCTACATCCATCTAATGGATCCCTCTTCATGATATCCTATATCCATCTAATGGATCCCTCTTCATGATATCCTACATCCATCTAATGGATCCCTCTTCATGATATCCTATATCCATCTAATGGATCCCTCTTTATTAATGTTTTTCATTATTAATGTATAATTTTTTTTGTTAATTTATCAGGTCACATTACTGGCCATGGTGGGTGGACAACTCAATATAAATGTCCATGCTGAAGGAACAACTCCATAAAGACATGGATGACCAGTTTGGTGTGGAGGAACTGGAGTGTCCTGTACAGAGCCCCAATCTCATCCTACTGAACACCTCTGGGATGGATTCCAAGCCAAGTCTTTCTAAATTTTTTTGGCGACCAACATGGAGCCCAATGTGTGAGCCGGGTCTTCTCATCCAACATCAGTACCTGACCTCACAAATGGGCAAACATTCCCACAGAGACCCTCCAAAGTCTTGTAGAAAGCCTTCCCAGAGGAGTGGAGGATGTTATGGCTGCTGTGACATGAAAATATAGGAATTGGATGATATCACAGATATTCTATTCATCTATTGCAGATATTTTATGAATTCAGCAGTTAACAGAGTAGATGGATGTCCAAAATTTCAATCTGAATAAACATCTTTGGCCTGGAGGTGGAAGCAATGAACACCCAGCTACTAATGATCCCTGACAGGTCCTACAAGGTATGTGTGGAAATACCAATGTAAGGATTGGTATTGTAGCAATCATGCGCACAGAGATGGACGTGGTTCAACCCTTTTGGCTACAACCTCCATCTTGGCAAAGGATCATCCATCTTGTACAAACATATCTCTCCTCATTCTCCCCCTCCCTCTCTGAGAGTCACAGTGACATTTGGTCAGTGTGTGCATGTTGGAAATGTCACAGGCAGGCCAGGGCCCAGGGCTCCGAGCTATAAACCATCTTTGAGCTGGGTGCTGGGCTGGCTGGGAAGCTGAGCAATCTGGCACCTCTGGCACCAATGACAACAACCTCCTGGATCCCCTACAGTCCGGCTTCCATCCCCTACACTCCACCGAAACCGCCTTACTCAAACTCTCCAACGACCTGCTAACCGCCAAAGCTAATGGCCACTACTCAGTGCTTCTACTCCTTGACCTCTCTGCGGCCTTCCACACAGTCAACCACCCCCTCCTCCTCAAAAAACTACACTCCCTCAGCCTCAGAGATTCTGCTCTCCCCTGGCTCTCATCCTACCTGTCACAACGCTCTTTCAGCGTTACCTATAATGATACCACCTCCCCCTCACTCCCCCTCTCTGTTGGGGTCCCTCAAGGCTCTGTCCTCAGGCCCCTTCTCTTCTCCATCTACACCTCCTCCCTTGGCCAACTCATACACTCTCATGGCTTCAACTACCACCTCTATGCCAATGACACACAAATCTATCTCTCAACCACCCACCTCACCCCCTCGGTCTCCGCCCGAATCACACACCTACTGAGCGACATATCAGACTGGATGTCGCTCCACTTCCTTAAACTGAACCTCTCCAAAACCGAGTTTCTTGTCTTCCCCCCAGCCCAAACCTCACCCCCCATTGACTTCTCCATCACATCCAACAACGACTACTGTAACTCCCTCCTCACTGGCCTGCCTCGCCACTGACTATCCCCGCTTAAGTCGATCCTGAATACGGCTGCCAGACTCATTCACCTTTCCAACCGCTCCATTTCCGCCACCCCCCTCTGCCAATCCCTCCACTGGCTTCCGATTGCGCAACGGATCAAATTCAAAATCCTAACACTGACATACAAAGCCATCCACCATACTGCCCCGAACTACATCACTGACCTAATATCCAAGTACCACCCAGCATGCACACTCCGCTCCTCACAAGACCTCCTTCTCTCTAGTTCCCTGGTCTCCTCCTCCCATGCCCACCTCCAGGACTTCTAAAGGGTGTCACCCATCCTCTGGAACTCCCTGCCCCAACCCATCAGATTATCACCTACTCTCCTCTCCTTTAGGCGCACCCTGAAAACCCATCTCTTCAGGGAAGCCTACCCCACCCCCTGCTAACTTGCCGACCGCCTCCACTCTTCCTACCACTCCATCCCCCACAGCTATCTCCTCCTGTGCCACCATCCCCTCCCTCCTAGATTGTAAGCTCGAAAGAGCAGGGCCCTCAATCCCCTCATGTTTTGCATTGTATTGTTATTGTTCTGTCACATGTTCTGTCCCCCTCTGTAATGTACAGCGCTGAGCGAACTATTGGCGCTTTATAAATACTGTTTAATAATAATAATAACTTCGTACAAAGATAACCCAAGCCTTCCCCTGAGTTCAAAGACATTCCAGACGAGTAAGAAACTAGATAACACTTTTAAAATCCATTTTCCCCTATGTCTCATATCTTGGAATATGAGAGACTTAAATAAAAAAACAGGCATATCTTCAGATTGGCCACGAGAAGACAAACAGTTTGATATGTCACTCTCCTTGGCTGGAGTACATAGGAAAGCAGAAAATTACATCTCTTGAACCACTCAAGTATGTATTTTATATTGCACATCTAACCATTCCTCAGATGCGTTTGCATATTAATCTACCCACGGGTGGGATGGTACTTGTGCCAAGGAAAAGTTATGAGCCAAAATATGAGCTATGAGAGATTTTAGTTCTAGTTTGAATCTCTGCCCAGACCATCCCTCCCCAAATGAGGCATTGGTCCTTGGCTCCCTGTTGGGGAACTACAAAATGGGCTGTCAGGCCTAAGAGTGTAAGTTGAAGAATTCTCCCATTTTACATCTTTTTTCTGTAAATATTTTTATTGCACTCTTTTGACCTTTTAGTAATAAATCTTTCTTTCTGAAAGTGTTGAATTGTTTCTATAGCTCGTTAATGCAACTTATAAATTCCTGCCTCCAAAACAGTGCTACTGTGTTTGTTTAACCCTCTGTATAACCTGTCTGTGGTGACCGTGCTAGACAGACGATTATCTCAACCATTATAGTGTTATAGCTGATATCGCTGAGTTTCCACTTTCCTTGTACAAAAAGGAGGTGGTGGTAGTGTGGAGGGTTAGTTGTGTAATTAACCTGACCCAGTAACAATCACATTCAGGCTGCTAGTACATCGATTGGTGGTCCATTAGCTGGAAAATCATTGTGCAGGGTGCAGCTTGGCTTGGCATTGTTACGCATGTGACATCGCGGCTTCAGATTGGCTAGTCCTTCGGTCACAAGTTTGGTGAGAAGGTCAGGGGTCTGACGCGCGATCGTTACAGGTATGTGGCCTTTTTTTCAGCTTTTTCCCCGAAATAGATCTGGTGGTTATGAACTCCTCCCTGTATAGTGTGTTACACCTTTCCCTGTGTGTGAACTGATTCAGGCCAAGAGTGACAACCTACCTCTATTCTCCCAATCTATGTAATGTCCATGTTGGGTTAGTATGTTGTATATGTCTGCTCTATGTTGTACATGTACGATATAGATTTTATTTTCCCCATTTGTTCCATAAATAAGTTTAGATGATCACAAACAATTATCATTATTTCCATTTTGGAATCTACAGCTTCAGTGTAATTGTCTTATGTAGGCATTTATGTTCTTGTACAGCTCCCCATGACCCCCCTGAAGACAGATATTACCTCCACAGGGAAGGGGATGGGCTAGCAATTACACCAGGGCTGCAATGGGGAGATTAGAACAGAAATTGGGTGCCAGTCACTTTAGGTCTCCAAAATGAGAAAAATCCTACAGTGTATTGGCCAGCTTTATTCATGTAGCTAATCTACCCCATACAGGGTTCATCTAGGATTCTCCAGATTGACCAAACAGCTAAATGTAAAAGTCAGGTTCAAATTAAACTTCAACAGGGTTACTAACTCTTACCCTAAGGAAAAGACCTACCTTCCTCTTATCAGTTCCATGAAGACCATTCTATAACTTGGTCTGTGTTGATGGGCTCTGGACTTGTGTCTGTCTGAGAAGCTTCTGCTATTATTCAGACATCACCTGTAGGTGCATTTGACCTTTTTGAAGAAGGTTTTACATGTCCATAAAATTTATGTGAATGCACAGCCTGATGGAGATGAACAAAACAGCCATCGAACAAGTCCATGAAATGTGGTAAGAAGATTTATCCCTTGTCATCCATGGAGACCTTCCATCTGGAGACCACCTACAGCCATACCCTTACTGTATATGGCAGCTGCAGGTTAAAAACTCACCAGCCAAGACTTCTCTCTTCCCTACTTCTTTTGGTCTTCTGAATAGGCCCCTTCCTCCCACCAATAGACCAGTAGGGTTGCTGCAGGTGCCTGACATCTCACAACACTGACAGATAGTGCTGGGGCCCTCAACTTCAGACCAGCTAGAGAAGACACATGTCAGTATCACAGCCTGCATTATGGAAGATACACGGACGCTTTGGTGAAATACCGATGCTGTAGGGAAGTCAGACCTTTACCTTGTTATGAAGATGAAGGACAAGAATAAAATTTCTGGACAAAAAATGAACGGCCAAACTTGTGGATTTTTTTACGCACAGTGAGAGACCACACAATCATATAAAATATCACACTTTATTAACATAAAATGAACACAAAAAGGATTTTTTAGAACAAGGAGTACAAAACCCCCTAACACAACAGGGGGGGGGGGTAGTAAATCACATATCCCTTTGCATGTAACACATTACATGTCACCTATAGCATGGATTTTGATTCCAAAGGAGTAAGGTTCAGAATAAGAAATGATCAACGCGTTTCTCCTAAATATCTGGCTTCTTCAGGACCGTGACTTCTGTGTACAGGAGAGCAGTACTACTATATGTAAGATATAAAGAGGACAAACAATATATACACAATCAATTATATACAGCAAAGTAAAATATACATAAAATAAACAAACACAGTCACTGGGCTTACATAGGAGAGCGACAGCCGATGATATCTAGTCTGGGGGGCGGACATAGGAGACCCGAGTGCAGAACACAGGCAACAGACCAGGGAACTCGATAGTATATAACTGAGTCCTACAAGAAGAAGCACACGGCACCACCAGCAAATAGTATAATTGTGTTGTGGGTCCAAATGTACTCATTATCAAATTCTTAGGCCAAATATATGGACTCCTCCTCACAATGATCATAGATTGTGCCCACAAATAGCTAGAACAGTGAAGGCTCAAAATATAGAGGCTGGTGGCAATCTGAGATAAAGATCAAAAGGGCGTTGGCAAGCCTGAAGAAAACGACCATTTATAAGATATGGGCTAAACATGGATTAAAGCCGCGTATTATATATCCAAAAGACCACAAACTCCCTGGTGTGGCTGGACGACAGGAGGGAAATAGTCTCGTGGGCAGGCAGTGTGTACTCCAATGTATAGGCTTCCAGATCCAGGAACCGGAGTCCTGATGAGGCAGGGGCCCCGCACATATAGTGGTGCATATGACAAACCTCACCTAGAATACCATAAACAAAGTAATACACTCAGGGGATGTACAGGCGGCTTGTAAAATAGAATAGCTCAATATATGTATTACTAAACATAATACTTCACCTCCTTTATGAACGTCAAGAGTGATCCAGATAGAGAGACAATGTAATACACTTGCAGCAAATCCTTATACAGAGTCCCGATAAGAAATATCATAAAGGACCATAAATAGTCCATTGGGAGCCGTATACCTATCCCAGCCAAACCCATATATGCTGAACCTACAATATGGCAGAAAGGCATTGCAGCCCATACCTCAGGTTTGTCACCAAGTGCCACATCCAAGTACCCCCGCCGCGCCAAAAGTAGCTGTGCGCATGTGAAACACCACGACCCATCGCCATGATGGTGCAGCTTATGTCCATCATAAATGTGACTGTGTGAGTGACATCAGATACACATCACGTCAGCATAGTGACACGCATGCGCCAGTGTCACGTACCTGGACAGTGAGCCTGAGGTGAAGAGGCAGACCTCCCGTACAAATTCGGCTCGAGGACCACTGATCGTGAGACAGCAGTTGCAGGTGCATGGTGGGGTATGAATGCCTGAGATCAGTCGGGTAACAGCTGGTGGGCTGATGAGTTGCAGGCCAGAGCAGGGTGCAGATGTAGCCGTGTGGGATGGATGGATGCTGGAGCACCGCGTGCTGAGGATGCAGGGTCAGACGAGCCGGGTTCGATATTGGTGAGGCAGATCAGGCTTATAGCGGCAAGAGGAAGAGTAGTCGGGTCACAGGCCAGGTTCAGTAACAGCAGATTAATCAGACAGGAGCAGGCAGAAGAGTAATCCGAGGACAAGCCAGAGGTCAGGGCAGGAGGCAATCAAGCAGAAGTCAGGAACAGGCTGGTTTGGCAACAGGAATCAGTCACGGAAATCAGGAAACACAAGCAGGGGGAAAATACCATTCCTCAATGAGATAACCACAGCAGACAGTTTAAATAGCCCTCTTGGTGCCAGCATTAGTGACAGGCGTGTGCCCGCATGTGCGAGTGCCTATGCCCAAGTGCCTGCACATCTGCTCGGCTTGCAAGTACCCTACGCATGCGCATATTTGTGCGCCGTGGAGCTTTGCCTGCACTATGGGCAGAGCTTTCCTGACATTGCCCCCCCCCCATGGGCAGCCTCCGGATGCCCAATTGGCTTCTTTTTTTTGGGTGGCTAAGAAAAATTCACAAATTAAGTCCAAAGCGTGTACGTTCTCTGCAGGTTCCCATGAATTTTCCTCTGGCCCATACCCCTTCCATTTGATTAGATATTGTGTCTGGCCCCTCCTTTTCCTACAGTCCACAACAGCCTCGACCTGAAATTCCTCCTCTCCATCAATATTTATAGGCTCAGGGGGCCTTGGCCTTCGGTTAGAAAAGGGATCAGGTACTGCAGGCTTTAATAGTGATACATGGAAAACTGGGTGCACTCTAAGGGATTCCGGTAGTGCTAACTCATAAGAGACATCATTAATCTTGCGTCTTACCGGAACCGGTCCCACAAATTTAGGTGCCAGCTTCACCGAAGGACACGCCATTTTCAGATTGGTTGTAGCAAGCCAGACCTGGTCTCCTGGGTGCAGAATCAGTTCTCCCCTTCTATTTCTGTCGAAGACCCTCTTGCTGTCCTCCTGGGCTTTTGTGACCGTCTCCTGTAACAATTTATTATTAGTAACAAAGAAATTCAGTGTGTCTTGAGCAGCAGGGACAGAAGTCTCCGGCACAAGGTCAGGTAAAAAGGTAGGGTGAAACCCATAATTAGAAAAAAAAGGAGATTGCTTGGTGGCAGAATGGCTGGAATTATTGTATGCAAACTCTGCCAGAGGCAAGAGCGATACTCAATCATCTTGGACAAAAGAGGTGTAGCACCGGATGTACTGCTCCAGGGTCTGATTAGTCTGTTCGGTCTGTCCGTTGGTTTGCGGGTGATAGGCTGAAGAAAAGGACAGCTTCATCTTCAGGGTCTCACATAGTGCCCTCCAGAATCTCGATATGAACTGTATCCCTTGATCTGAAACAATGTTTATAGGGATCCCATGGAGCCTGACAATTTCTATGATAAAGACCCGAGCCGTTTCAAAAGCGGAAGGTGTATTTTTCAGGGGCAAAAAATGGGCCATCTTTGATAATCGGTCTACTACCACGAAGATAGCGGTATATCCTGCTGAAGGTGGAAGCTCAACTATAAAGTCCATTGCTATCATTTTCCAAGTTCTATCAGGTACCCGCAGAGGTCTGAGCAATCCCCAGGCTTTATTTTGGGTGGTTTTATTTCAGGTGCAGATGGTACATGTCTTTTCATAGGTTTTACAGTCTTTTACCATATCTGACCACCAGAATGTGCGCTGTGCTAGTTCTAGTGTTTTTGAGTCCCCGAAGTGACCTGCTAATGGGGGTGGTCATGGCAATACCCAAGGACAAGGGTCCGCACTTCTTCAGGTACCAGAATTTGTTCTCCTTTCCATAGAAGCCCATCCTTGCTCTGTACTGTAATTCCGGGTGGACTGGATGCTCCCGCCTATGCCTGCTGTAGTTGGGACAAGAGGCTAGTCTACAGCAACAGAAAGGTATCTGGCCTTGGGGTATCCTTCGGATCCTCAAATATGCGTGAGAGTGCATCAGGTTTGGTGTTCTTGGACCCTGGCCTATAAGTGATATGGAAGGTAAATCTGTAGAAAAAAAGTGCCCACCTGGCCTGACGTGGTTTGAGGCGTTTAGCAGTCCTTAGTTATTCGAGATTTTTGTGATCTGTATAAATTAAAATCGGATGTGTGGCCCCTTCTAGCAAGTATCTCCATTCTTCCAGGGCTACTTTAATTGCCAGAAGCTCCCGGTCCCCTACGTCGTAGTTCCTTTCAGCCGAAGAGAGTTTCCATGAGAAAAAAGCTACCAGGTGCATCAATTCCTTGAGTCCTTTCCGTTGTGAAAGAACTGCCCCCAATGCATTTCTGATGCGTCTACTTCAAGGATATAAGGTAGTAAGGAATCCGGGTGGCTTAGAATAGGAGCAGCTGTAAATAGTTCCTTCAGAGATTTGAAAGCAGCCTGTGCTTCAGGGGTCCAGTGGAAACTAACCCCTAGCTTTCTGAGTTGGGTAATAGGTGAGATAAGGGCTGAAAATGTTTTAATGAACTTTCGGTTAAAATTGGCGAAGCCTACGAACCGTTGGATTTCCTTTTTTATCCAATGGGACCAGCCAGTCCAGGATTGCTGATATCTTCTGTGGATCCAATTCGATTCCAGCTGTGGAGATGATTAGTCCGAGGAATGGGATGCTTTGCCGTTCAAAATTGCATTTCTCAGCCTACAGTCCATGCTGACGAAGTCGTCCCAAGACATTTTAACATGCTCTCGATGGATCTCCAGGGATGAGGAAAAGATCAGGATGTCGTCTAAATATATTATGACAAAGATGTCAAGGTAGTCTCTGAAGATGTCATTAACCTCCCTAGCGGTCTGATGATGTCAGTATTTCTGTGCTCAAAGCGGTACATTTTTTGCATGGAAATATGTATTTTTTTTATTGTAGGCCTGTAATTTTTAGGAATAACTCCCTGAAATCTGTCCGGACAAGAGTCTAGTAAACATCCCGGGGAGGATAAAATTTGAAACACGAAATCATAAATTATAATTTAATAAATAATCATAAAAAATAATATAATAATAAATGTAATTCAATAATATAATTAGAGATGAGCGAATCGAACCAGGCGAAGTGGAATTCGATACGAATTTCAGGAAAAATTTGATTCGCGTCAAATCCGAATATTAGCCTACTTCGGGTGCGCAAATCGGATTTTTCCCGATCAGCCGGCAAAAGTGTCCCTGCAGAGAGCTCCGCTATTTCTGACAGTTCTCTGACATTCACTCCATACAGCGGTTGAAACATAGCCTATGTTTCAACCGCTGTATCTATCTGCAGAGCTCCGCTAAGTGTATCTGCAGGGCTCCGCTATTTCTGACAGTTCTGTGACATTCCCTCCATACAGCGGTTGAAACATTGCATCTATTTGTTTCCATTTATGGAAACAAATAGATACAATGTTTCAACCGCTGTATGGAGTGAATGTCACAGAACTGTCAGGAATAGCGGAGCTCTGCAGATACACTTAGCGGAGCTCTGCAGATACACTTTTTGCCGGCTTGGAATTCTTCTTATTTTCATCCTACTTCTTCTTCTTCTTCATCCTCATCCTCATCCTCAGAAGAAGAAGATGAGGATGAGGATGAAGAAGAAGAAGAAGAAGTAGGATGAAAATAAGAAGAATTCCAAGCCGGCAAAAAGTGTATCTGCAGAGCTCCGCTAAGTGTATCGGCAGAGCTCCGCTAAGAAATAGCGGAGCTCTGCAGATACACTTTTTGCCGGCTTGGAATTCTCCTTCTTCTCATCCTTCTTCTTCTTCTCATCCTTCTTCTTCTTCTTCTCATCCTTCTCCTTCTTCTCATCCTTCTCCTTCTTCTCATCCTTCTTCTTCTTCTCATCCTTCTTCTTCTCATCCTTCTCCTTCTTCTCATCCTTCTTGTCATCCTTCTCCTTCTTCTCATCCTTCTTGTCATCCTTCTCCTTCTTCTCATCCTTCTCCTTCTTCTCATCCTTCTCCTTCTCCTTCTTCTCATCCTTCTCCTTCTTCTCATCCTTCTCCTTCTCCTTCTTCTCATCCTTTTCCTTCTCCTTCTTCTCATCCTTCTCCTTCTCCATCTTCTCATCCTTCTTCTCCTTCTTCTCATCCTTTTCCTTCTCCTTCTCCTTCTTCTCATCCTTCTCCTTCTTCTCATCCTTCTTCTCATCCTTCTCCTTCTTCTCATCCTTCTCCTTCTTCTCATCCTTCTCCTTCTTCTCATCCTTCTTCTTCTTCTCATCCTTCTTCTTCTCATCCTTCTCCTTCTTCTCATCCTTCTCCTTCTTCTCATCCTTCTTCTCATCCTTCTTCTCATCCTTCTCCTTCTTCTCATCCTTCTCCTTCTTCTCATCCTTCTCCTTCTCCTTCTTCTCATCCTTCTCCTTCTTCTCATCCTTCTCCTTCTTCTCATCCTTCTCCTTCTTCTCATCCTTCTCCTTCTCCTTCTTCTCATCCTTCTCCTTCTCCTTCTTCTCATCCTTCTCCTTCTTCTCATCCTTCTCCTTCTCCTTCTTCTCATCCTTCTCCTTCTCCTTCTCCTTCTCCTTCTTCTCATCCTTCTCCTTCTTCTCATCCTTCTCCTTCTCCTTCTTCTCATCCTTCTCCTTCTCCTTCTTCTCATCCTTCTCCTTCTCCTTCTTCTCATCCTTCTCCTTCTCCTTCTTCTCATTCTTCTCCTTCTCCTTCTCCTTCCTCATCTCCAAGGGCATTTAAATTAAAGGTACAGTGTTCTGCACTAATTTAAAGGCTCTCTGAAGCCTAGAAACCCTTTTTATAAGTTAACTTCGTAGCGAATAAATTCGCATCGAATCAAATTTCTTCCTGAAATTCGGCGAATCAGCCGAATCAAATTTTTGAATAATTTGCTCATCTCTAAATATAATCAAACCAAAAACACTGAAATGTGAAATAGAGCGCCAAGTTGGCCCATCGCTGAGCTCAGTCGCAGAATCATTTTCAGTGTCTGATGAGGAATTTCCCCCACGAATCATTATCACTCAATTCTGCAAGTGGTTCTGATTTACTATCGCTGTTCTCTAGCCGGTCTAAAACCGCGTCTGACCCAAAGGGACGCTTTTTGGACGTTTCTCAGTGTCCAGGCAGAAAGAACAGTAAAAATGCAGGCAGGGCGCCGGACAAAGAACTCGGGACAAAATGTATGTGAAATGGTTTGATACAGGAATGTTATATTATGAGATTTTAGTGATTTTAGTGAATGTCACTTTTTGTCATTTTCAAATTTCCCGCCGTTCCGTCCCCCGTACGTCCCGACGTCGCAGGGAACGGAACCCAGAAGACGGATGCCGGCATCCGCCGGAGGACATTACAGGGGACACTGCAGGGGGGACATTGCGGGAGCGCAGGATGTGGCGGAACCGTTCCGCCTGGATTTCCTCATGAGGGGCAGTGCGTCTCACCCAATGGTCCCCTTTTCCAGCAAGGCTTCCAGTGCTCTGCCAAGGCATGTATAGGAGCTCAAAACACTCCCTTCCCTGATATCCCAAACCACGAGTCAGAACTTCGTGTAGGGTGAAAATGATACACTCTTTATTAAACACAGCTCAGTATATACAGGTTCACTCCCACCCCCACCAGACAGCCTGGCACTGGGTTTTCCCCACCCACAACTAAACTCTACAACACAACAATATAGTATGAACTCTATTAGAAGTGAAAGACTACAAGGTCACATCTCCCTAAACAAACAGTGTAGAATGTCTGTGAAACATGTCCAGCTTTACAAACAGGAGAAAACCAGAACAGAAAGGGCAAAATGTTATCACAGAGGGACAGTTTGTCACACAAGACAAGGTAAGTGATCGAGGGATCCCGGAGCAGCGCCGCATGGTAAGCCCGAGTGTAGCTCGGGGGGGTTACCGCTTGTGGTACTGAAACTTTACCCCGAGCTACACTCGGGAATACCGCCAGGGAGGTTACGGAAATGCTGGAAGGTAGCAGGTGCATTGCACAATCCAAATGGCATAACTAAATATTCAAATTGGTCAAATTGGGTGCGAAAAACCGTTTTCCATTCATCCCCTTCTCGGATACGAACCAAGTTATATGCTCCTCTTAAGTCTAACTTCGTAAAAATGGTTGCAGTCTTGAGTCTTTGAAAAAGTTTGGGAACCAAAGGAAGGGGGTAACGGTTTTTCACCGTAATTTTATTTAGTTCACGGTAGTCCACACAAGGCCGTAAGGATTGGTCCTTCTTTTCTACAAAGAATATTCCGGCTCCTGCCGAGGATGTGGAGGGACGAATGAATCCTTATTGAAGGTTTTCATCAATATACTCCTTTAAAACTCCTAATTCCCATTTCCCCAACAGGGGAAAGATGTGCCCACAGGAGATTTCAGATTCTGGGAGTAGATCAATCGGACAGTCATAAGATCGATGAGGAGGAAGGGTATCTGCTCCTCGTTTACTAAAGACATCCAAATAGCCATGATAGACTGGTGGAACTATTTGGGCAAGCTCAGCATCAGAGTCCATGCAAAGTAATGTAGGTATGGGTGAAGGTGCCATGGGTAAGCAGTGCTCTTGGCAGTATGGAGAAGAAAACTGAATCCTGCCGGTCTTCCAGTTGATTTGAGTGGTGGGGTCTCTTTGTTTACTAATCCAGACTTGATACGAGACCCATCAGCAAGAAATATGTTCAGCCCTTGTTCCTTCAGCTGTAAAGGGATGTGTTGTTGGGCTGCAAAGGATAGGTCAATGAAGCAGCTACAAGCTCCAGAATCAATAATCGTGGTTACCGACACGGTTCTTCCAGGGAGCTAAAAGGAAATAGGTACAGCCATGTGAGTTGTGCTGGTAGAACATGGTAGAGGAACAGCAGAAGAGATGGAGATGCGTTTATGCAGCTTAGCTGGGCAGGAACGCACATAATGGCCAGTTTCTCCACAGTATAGGCAGAGGTTATTGACTCGGTGGCGCTGGCATTCTTCTGGAGTTAGTGATGGACGAATCAGCCCAAGTTGCATGGGTTCGGGTGTGTCTGATGTCTCAGGTTTAAAGTTTCCAACAGGAGGATTAGGCTGGAATCTTAAGTAGCATCCATGTAGGCCTAGGAATTTGGTTGGACCTTTCTAACCTGCGTTCACGTAGGCGATGATCAATCTGAATGGCTAGCGTGATCAAATCCTCCAGAGAGTCTGGTATGCCAACTTAAGCAAGTTCGTCTTTGAGGGGCTCAGCCAGACCCAAGTGGAACTGGTGACGCAGGGCAGCATCTTTCCAATTGGTATCCCCACTCCAACGTCTAAAGTCCGTGACGTAGTCCTCGGCCGCTCGGTGACCTTGTTGGAGCGCATGTAATGCTGCTTCAGTGGTAGTGGTTTGTTGTGGGTCATCATATAGTTGAGCCATTGCGTCAAAGAGAGTGGTCATAGTGTTTAAATGTGGGTGATGCCCACGTTTGTGGTTCACCTTGAAGCAGGGAAATAATGAACCCCACCTTGACAGTCTCTGTAGAGAAGGTTCTTGGCTGGAGATTGAAGTAAAGTTGACATGCGTTGCGGAACGCTCTAAACTTGCTTCGGTCTCCATTAAACCGCTCAGGAGTAGGTACACGGGGTTCAGGTGCGCATATCCATCCTGTAGAGTCTTAACTGCTTGAGTGAGCGCTGCCAGGTGATGACATATTTCATCTAGGGGAGAGGGTCCTCTTCCAATGTGAGCACAACTGCATGCGCCTCTGCCCAAGTGCCTGCACATCTGCTCAGCTTGCCAGGACCCTGCACATATTTGTGCGCCGTGGAACTTTACCTGTACTATGGGCAGGCCTTTCCTGACACTGTCTCTGCGCCAGCAGTTCCAAGTGAGCCTGTCTCTGTGCCAGCAGTTCCAAGTGAGCCTGTTTCTATGCCAGCAGTTCCAAGTGAACTTGTCTCTGTGCCAGCAGTTCCAAGTGAGCCTGTGTCTGCGCCAGCAGTTCCAGTCAATTCAACCTCCATGCTAGCAGTTCCAGTAGAGACTGTGCACCAGTAGTTCCTGTCTAACCAGCTTCTGCACCACCAGTCCCAATCAATCCTGCCTCTGTGCCAGCAGTTCTAAGTGAGCCTGTCTCTGCCAGATGTACCAGTCTAATATGTCTCCATGACAGCTGTTCCTGCCCAACCTGCCCCTGTGCTGTTCTGTTCCTTTCCAGCCTCATGCCAAACCCCAGTGACAGGGCACCTTGTCTGCCATCAGACCCTGGTGGGGGTGGGGAGCCCTCTCAGTCATTATGTTCAAGAACCAGGATTTTCCAGCATCTCCGGGTATTATGGGAATATAGGATCCTCAGTGCCACAAGGACTACTCATTTACTTCATGTGATAAATCTCCATATCATAGTGCTGGAGTGTTTGGAGGGCATTCCCTAACCACCCCCTTCATGACCTGGACATTGTTTGCTATTCAGCAGTGCACTAATTTAGGGGCGCTGTTTACCCACAAGGCATTTCCCTATAGTAATATTACACCAATGAAACCACATATCCCATTCTCAGACTGAAGGGGTGCTGTTTACCCACAAGGCATTTCCCTATAGTAATATTACACCAGTGGAACCACATATCTCATCCTCAGACTGAAGGGGGCGCTCAGTACAGACTGAACCTGCCTAGACGAGGTGACTACCCCCATTACTCTCTGCATGTTGGGGTGCAATAATGAAGACATGTTTTGGGGGTACACAGGCTGCAGTATACGCAGTGTATAGTGTGAGCTCAGACTCTATAGAACCGAATCCCTTTTCAGCATCATGTAGTCACCTCCACTTCCCATCTCAATGCACTTAGTGCTCCTCACTTCTCCCCACATCCGTCTTTCCCTCGTTCTCTGTCCTGCAATGTTGGGAGGTGCGATTACCATGACTACTGCAAATAAAAGCTTCTTCCTTCTGTACTCTGATCTCCGTGTCCTATAATACTCACCCAGCCCAGCCTCCCCCTGTGTAGGAGGGTGTCACCCCTCCCCCACTGCATTCCTCTCCATTGTCAGAGACTTTCAGTTTAGTTTCTCTTCTGTGGTCAGCGATGGCGTCTTCTGCTCTGAGAGCTGAGCTGGAATGTTCCGTCTGTCTGGACATTTATACCGATCCTGTGACCCTGAGATGTGGACACAACTTCTGCCGGGTCTGTATTGGTCGTGTGCTGGATACACAGGAGGGGTCTGGAGGATATTCCTGTCCTGAATGCAGACAGAAGTTTCCGGGTCGTCCTCCACTGCAGAAGAACATGAAACTACGTAACATAGCAGAGAATTTCCTGTCTGCTCAGCCAGGTCAGGAGGACTCCGGGGTCTTCTGTACTTACTGTGTGGACTCTCCTGTACCTGCTGTTAGATCCTGTCTACTCTGTGAGGTTTCTCTGTGTGATAAACACCTGAAAGTCCACAAAAAGTCCCCAGAACACATCTTATCTGACCCCACCTTGTCCATGGAGAGCAGGAAATGCTCCGTCCATAAGAAGATCCTGGAGTATTACTGCACTGAGGATGAGACCTGTATCTGTGTGTCTTGTTGTATGATTGGAGGACATAAAGGACATGAGATGATGTCACTGGATGGGGCTTCTGAGAAGAAGAAGGAGACACTGAGGAATGTTCTGCAGAAACTTCTGACAAAGAGAGAGGAGATGGAGGAAAGAGTCCAGAGTCTGCAGGAACACAGGAGGAAAGTAGAAGAAGAAGAAGCTGGTGACACCGAGAGAGTCACTGCCCTGTTTATAGACCTCAGGAGACGTCTGGAAGACCTGGAGAAGAGAGTCCTGAGGGACATCTCCGGGAGGGCAGAGCGGGTCTCCATCTTCATCCGGGATCTGGAAATAAAGAAGGAGGAGCTGTCCAGGAAGATGAGGGACATTGAGGAGCTGTGTAACATGATGGATCCACTGACTGTCCTACAGGAATCAGACACAGGTGACTTGTGTGATACTGAGGATGGAGATGATGAGGACAGAGAGAGACATGAGGACCTCCTCCATGATGGAGGGGGGCTGGATGTGGCGGGGGTCTTACACACAGGTTTATCTGATATAATAACAGGGGGAAATGTATCCTTCTATATACAGGGGGCTGCAGACATATTACTGGATGGAAACACAGCTGGTAATGATCTACAGATATCAGATGACGGGAAAACTGTGTCCAGGTCAGAGAGAAACCAGAATCGCCCCAAAACACCAGAGAGATTCCTGTATTGTCCTCAGATGATGAGCAGTCAGAGGTTCTCCTCAGGGAGACATTACTGGGATGTGGATGTCGGGGGGTCAGAGAGCTGGACAGTCGGGATGTGTTACCCCAGTATAGTCAGGAGAGGAGGGGAGGAGTCAGTGATTGGATATAATACCAAGTCCTGGGGGTTGGACAGGGAAGGTGATCAGTATTCAGTGATACATGACAGACATCGGATCCCATTACCCCCCAATCCCTCCAGTAACAGAGTCAGGATAGATCTGGATTATGAGGCCGGGCGGATCTCCTTCTATGATCTGTGTGACCCGATCCAACACCTCCACACCTTCACCACCACCTTCACTGAGCCCCTCCATGCTGGGGTACATGTAGGGGGAGGTTGTATAAAGATATGTGGGGGGAGGGGGGAGATGTGAGAACTCCGCCCACAGCCTGGTGATGTCAGACAAAAAATTGGAGTTCATTTCATATTCATCCAATAGTATATAGAGGTGGGCGGGGCTTCCTGCAAGATTTTGTACTATAAATAAATGTGAGATTTCTCCTCTGTCACCGATCTCTGTGATTGGGTAGAATTTCTGTCCAATTATTGGAGTCACAATAACATTGGTCCTAATGGTCAGTGATGATGATGATGATGCGATCAATCTATCCATCCATCCATCCATCCATCCATCCATCCATCTATCGACAATCTGACATAATACTTTGTAATTTTTAAGCAGAGTTATCACAGTGTGACACCAGCCATCTCTTCCTGCCCCTCCCCCCTCCCTGTCCCTCCCTCCATGTGATCCCTCTGTGTGGGGTGTCACCATGATCAGACATAGAGGGTGGGGTGTGGTCACTGTGATGGGATAGGATGGGGATCACCTCTCCTCTCTGCTCCTCCTCCTCACTGCCCCTCCCCCATGTGGTCGCTCTATATGGGGTTGCACCATGATCAGACATAGAGGGTGGGGTGCAGTCACTAGAATGGGATAGGATGGGGTCACCTCTCCTCCCTTTCCCTCCCCCTCTTCTCTGCCCCTCCCCTTCCCCCTGCCCCTCCCCCATGTGGTTCCTCTGTGTGGGGTGGCACATGATCAGACATAGAGGGTGGGGTGAGGTCACTGTGATGGGATAGGATGAGGTCACCCCTCCCTCTCCACTCTTCCCCTCCCTCTTCTCTCTGCCCCTCCCCCTCCTCTCTGCCCCTCCCCCTTCTCTCGGCCCCTCCCCCTTCTCTCAGCTCCTCCCTCTCTTTCCTGCCCCTCCCCCTCCTCCATACAATGTATACTACAAAGAGATGGAAATCAATGTAACAATCTGAGAGGAAATATATGAAGACGTCTTCTACAGATTTAGTACTGAAAGAAATAATCTGATGTACCAGAGAGCCCAGACTGTGTTTCTTAGTCCCCGGTCACAGCGGTGCGACTCGTCATGTGAGTTGATAGTTTCTCATCACATGACAAGTCGCACTCTATTGTCCACAATGGAAGCGGTCATACCGGTACAAATCCCCCTCCATCCGAGTCGCACCGATTATGAAAGTTCTTCCTGCACTACTTTTTCCAAGTTCAGCTGCGACTTGCATAGACTTGTATATAAAGTCACACAGATGTCCTGCAAGTCGCACCTGAAGTCGCACTGACATCCGACTTTGAGATCAAATTACTTCACGTGACATTTCCAGATTACAAAGTGGGATCCAGTGGGACTGAAGACTTAGTTTGTAGGCAGAGTGGGTCAGGATTAGATCCCCGGTCAGGTGTTTCCTATCTGGGGCTCCGTTAGAAAGAGTTCTCCTCACTTCCTGTCCCGGTGACAACATTTTCCTAGACAGGAAATGAGGGGAACTCTCCAACAGAAACACAGAGTGAAATAAGAATCCTATGTTTAGTGGAGTAAAGAAGGGGAAGGTTTGGGGCCCCTGTCAGATCTTTCTATGTCTGTGTCCCTGGTACAGATTGGCCCTCACTCCTTGTCCCAGAGCCCCCTATAGTAGGAAAAGCCAGCCGGGGTTCTCCTCCTTCCCCACACCATCCACAACTAGAAATCAAGTCTTTGTCTTGGCATGGACTGTAATAGAACATCTCCTTCCTAGAATTGGAGCAGTGTGGGTGTCGGTGCCAGTGGAAGCAGCACTGAGATGGATGTTGCTGTGCAGCGTGTTCTCCGCTCTCACCCTCCTCATCTTCCCCACCAGAGAAGATGATATTCTACAGAGAGCCGTCATACATCAGGCTGCTAATATGTAGAATAGACGGGAAGATGAAGAGGGTGAGAGCGGGGAACATGCTGATCAGTAATAGACATCACAGTGCTGCCTGCACTCCCCCCTCTGATTGGTTGCTCCGGCTCTCACACTCTGCAGCACCGTGCACTATCCACCTCATTGATGGTTTAGACTTTAGCCCCTTCCTACCTGTAGGACGTACTGGGATGATGACTGCAGCTCCAGGCTGGACATTCCTTGTCATGGAAAAGCCATCCTAGTTGCTGATTAGCTGCTGGACTGCTTTTATAGGCAGCTGGAGGGGAACCCCCCCTTCCCCACCCACTGGGGTCTCTCAACCATCTCCTGTGTGATCAGGGAGCCCAGTACCTAAACCGGAGGTACTGCATGATTACCATAGAGCTGGCTGTGGGCTGGATGGTCCTTGGCCATCTCTATGGTCCTGGGAGGCCGGACGTCACTTCAGGTTCCGGCAGATGTGAACACTGACATTTTTTCGTGGAATGCAGAGATCGATGTTTGTTTATCTCCTCCTTTCCAGGGTAGAGGATGTTTACATTTCTTATGACAGCAATAAAAGTGATAAAAATAAATAAATACATAAAGGGACATTGTAAAAATATGAAAAAAATACTTTTTTTAGCGTGTCCCCATCCCCCGTGCTCACATGTATATGTAGGTAACTTCCACATATGTAAACGGTGTTCCCACCACACATGTGAGGTATCACCACAAACGTTACAACAAGAGCAATGATGGCGGCTCCAGACCTCCTCTGTAACTCCAAACTGGTAACCCCTAAAAATGTTTAAATCCTCACTTATGGAGATAATTAAGTTCCAGGTTATATATTGTGTTTTTTTCCATTAAAATTCATTAAAGTGTATTATTTACCAAAAGATTGTGTTTGATACATCGCAGCGTACATACCATGTGACACAATATTGCATCACCCACCATTTTATTCTCTCGGGTCTCTTCTTAATATATATATAATGTTTAGGGGTTCTAAGTCTTTTTCTAGTAAAACAATGGTGATTGGTACATGTAGGGGGAATGTGAGAATTGGTGTGGGGGGGAAGTCGTGAAGAAATGATGTTGGATTCTATGAGATATTGGAAATGGTCTTTAGAGATGGAGGACATGGATGTTCTGAATCTATCTCTGCTTTCATCTTAGAATTCTCCTCTTTCTAGTACTTGCCGTGTTACACAAGATAGCTATGGAAGGGGGCTCCTTCCAACATTTCTATGGAAGAGAAGGATCATCTTAGAGGGCGGGGCTAGCCTCGGCCCCGTGTTGGTCCCCCCAATAGAATTTCCTATCATGGTGTAGCGCCTCCCCTGGTGGTTTCCAAGTATCTGCAGCCACAGCATGGGCACTCTGACATTGTTGTATACAAATGTAGCAATCTATACATTTCTGTGTTTTCTTCATTTTTGGAACATTTTGTTGTGTTGATTCTTAAACAATCCTCCATTATTCTTCTCCCTGAAGAAGTGGATCCCAATCCAGGAAACGTGTCGAGTTCAGTCATAGAATACAAATGGGAGGAGTTTGTAGAAATGAATGTGTGGAGGTGGAGATGACCATACGTTCTGGAAATGGATACATTATGTACAAATAATGATGACAAATGGAGGTTATCTGAAAGCTTTGTTCTCAATGAATTTATAACTTCATGATTCTTCTGGAATAAAGTATATGAAATGGTAATATAATATATTTTGTGTGAGTTGTGCCTCAAACATCCTTCCATTCCATTGACACATTCTCTATATACACCCCCACACCACAGTGCCAAGAGCCTGAGCCACTGTGAGCTTCTTATGTGCGGGGACCTGGAGAAGTGCAGACCCATCGCTGGGGTGTCTGTGCCCACCCAAGGTTCAAAGTACTGAGAGGCTGTGAGGTCTCCTGCCATGACAGAACCCAAGGCTGTAGAGATCTGCTGCTGGTGTGAGGGCCTACACCAGAGCTGAGCTTCTGGGACCTGACTTCATAGAACTGCAGACTGCCAAGTGATCTGGACTGGATTTCTGTGTGCCAGGAGGGGTGAGCTGACCATCCGTGTTTATCCCAACATTGACATAGTTAGGGCAATATAGACAGCTCTTTATTCAGCAACCCACTAGCCGTCTACTGCACACTCTAAAAGGGACAGCTACATGTGCACCACCTTCAGAAGGGCCCCAACTAAAGCTAGCCAAAACTGGCAATTAGGCACCAATACTTCATAGCCACCTCCAGGGGTACAACTTTGTCAGGAGCACATATGTCCGGCCACTATTGGGGCTGTATGCATGGAGTACACATGAGGACCTTTGTTTTCTTGGTGTCATTGATGGCAATACTGTAACCCTGTTTGTGTCCATTATAATTTGGTATAACATTGTTACGGTTATAGGGCGGCCTATCGGGCATTGCCAATCTAGTACAGCATCTGTAACCCTGTTTGCTTGCTTGTTCATTGAGTTATGAAATATTTATCAGCATTGCTTTACTGCATTCATCTAACCTACTCCAGTTGCTTGGCCTACTCTCTGTGTAGTGTCATAGAGTGGCAGCTTACTAACACATGGGTTACACGGGCTCCAACCTACAACCGGGTGTGTCAGTGGGGACCAAGCAGCTCTAAGAGTCGTGGCAGAACAGAGGACCCGTCATCACCAGCGGCTCCTGCGGGGTAAGCGCTACAAAAGGAAGACAACAAATGTTACATCTAAAATATAAAAAGTCGGCAAAGAAATAATATTTGAAGGGAGTGTCACATTTCCTGAACCCCAATCACATCTGTGGGGGCACCTTCTGGGGGTTAATTGTGCTGATTTTTAAGGCTAATAGAGAGAGAATGTATAAAGGGCATGGGGGGAGAGGGGGCGGGGCATTGCCGGGGGGAACATATATATACCAATGCAAAGAATGGTAAAATTTGCTGGAATTGTCAGACTAATAACATGGCGGCTAAAATGGACCAAAGCACAAAAATACAAACATTTGGTGTGGCTGGGAGCAGTGATTTCAGTAATATTTATAGAGAAACATTAATAATTCAAAACTCCATTACATGACATGTCTGGGGGGGCGCCCATGACATCATTGACCAAATATGAATAATAAACAACTAAATGGTGTAGCGGTAATAAATATCTACATATCTGTGCAGAACACAAACATAACAAATACATAAAATAAATAAATAAATGAATAAATAAATCACTCGTAATAAACAAACAAGTGAAAAAAACCTGTGAAGAGAATACACAGGCGAGAACCCCCCCCCCCCCCATCCCCAACTGGGGGATCAAATACAAATATGATATCAGTGAGTAAATGTCAGTGAGTAAAAGTCACCCCCTATATTTAAGGGAACATAATAAACATTTAAATATAAAGTGCAACCCCTAATGGGGAACAATGAGTACAAAGTCATGTGTGTAGCAAACCTCATAATCACAGCAAACGAACAATACGTCATATATAAGGTCAGTCCATAAAAAAGTCCCCTCTGACAAACTCTTGTGAACACGAATAAACAGCAAATCGTGACAGTCGTGCCAGCAATCGTGAAAAATCCTTAAATGTCCTGAGTGCCCCCTCCCCTCCTTACAGTGACCACACAGGCCAGCTCACTTAATGGATCAACCACGTTCCTCACAGGAACTACCGCGTCATATGAAAGATGACCGCACTGGATAGCATCAGCAGTGTCAGGATTCCTCCTGAACTCCCTCCAACCACTGGATAATCTTGCAATGCCGCTCACATCAGAGGATCAGAATAGAAACAATAAAGATCCTCCATAGTGTAAGTCAGCTTTATTAAAGTAAAAAATGCCAGAGAATTCCCATCACATTTAGATGAATTCAAATCAGCCTTTCACCTCATGTAATGGGTGTACTGCATGATTTCATGGTGTCCCAATATGGTGCCCACCCCGGAAGTGACGTCACCGCGCACCGGAAGTCCTGTCACGGCGTACCAGCGTGTTATGTCACGATGATCACGTGACTTCTTCAGGGTGCCCTGAAGTCAGAGGGGACTTTTTTCTGGACTGACCTTATATATGACGTATTCTTCGTTTGCTGTGATTAACTAGTTGCCGACCGCAGATAGCCGAATGACGGCTTCACTGCGGCCGGCCAGTTCTGGGTGGACGTCATATGACGTCCCCCCAGAACGCGCTCTCCTGCGTGCCCCAGGGGGCGCGCACCCGGCGATCTCCGTGATCGCTGTGTCCTACGGACACAGCTGATCACGTGATGTGGTAAAAGGCCGATCACAGCGGCCATTTACCACGTGATCAGCGGTGTCCAATGACACGCTGATCACAGGGAAATGCAAGTGCCGGTTCTCGGCTGCACTTTCCTCACGCTGTCAGATCGTGAGGAAAGTACTGCTGAGAACCGGCAGTTGTCACAGCGGGGATCGGCACCGATCATCAGGGCACTGATGATCAGTGCCCTGAGGATCGGTGCCCAGCAGTGCCACCCGCAAGTTCCACCCACCTGTGCCCAGCAGTGTGCCCACTAGCTCCGCCCACCTGTGCCCAGCAGATCACCCACCTGTGCCACTCTGCAGTGTCACACACCTGTGCCCAGAAGTGCCACCTACCTGTGCCCAGCAGTGCCACCCACCTGTGCCCACCCACCAGTGCTGCCCACCAGTGCCACCCACCAGTGCAGCCCAGCAGTGCTGCCAGTCAGTGCCACCAGTCAGTGCCCAGGGGTTGTGCCAGTCAGTGCCACCAGTCAGTGCCCAGCAGTGATGCCAGTCAGTGCCATCTATCAGTACCCATCATCAGTGTCACCTATCAGTGCCGCCTATCAGTGCTGCATATTAGTGCCGCCTATCTGTGACACCTCATTAGTGCTGTCTATCAGTGCCGCCTATCTGTGCCACCTCATTAGTACTGCCTATCAGTGCCCTTTAGTGCTGCCTATCAGTGCCCATCAGTGCCGCCTATCAGTGCCCATCAGTGCTGCCTCATCAACGCACATCAGTGAAGGAGAAAAAATACCTGTTTGAAAAATTTTATAATAGAAACAAAGAAACGTTTTGGTTTTTTTTTTCAAATTTTTTGCAATTTTTTTATTTATAGTGCAAAAAGTAAAGCGCCCAGCGGGGATTAAATACCACCAAAAGAAAGCTCTATTTGTGAGAAAAAAATGATCAAAATTTCATATGGGTACAATGTTGCATGACCGCGCAATTGTCAATCAAAGTGCTGCAGTGCTGAAAGCTGAAAATTGGCCTGGTAAATAAGGGGGTAGAAGTGCCCGGTAGGCGAGGGGTTAACTGGTTTGCTACACACATCACTTTGTACTCATTGTTCCCCATTAGGGGTTGCACTTTATATTTAAATGTTTATTATGTTCCCTTAAATATAGGGGGTGACATTCATTCACTGATATCACATTTGTATTTGATCCCCCAGTTGGGGATGGGGGGGGGGGGGGGTCTCGCCTCTGTATTCTCTTCACAGGTTTTTTTCACTTGTTTGTGTATCACAAGTGATTTATTTATTCATTCATTTATTTATTTTATGTATTTGTTATGTTTGTGTTCTGCACAGATATGTAGATATTTATTATCATTACACCGTTTAGTTATTTCTTTTTGTGTTCTCTTATTGGTACAAGGAGTAGGGAGTGAGCAGCTTAGGTTAGGGATTATCCATTGAAGCGCAGGAGGAATTTTCTATTGACCAAATACGGTTCCCTCCATATTTGCTCAGTGATGTCATATAGGAGACCCCGCCCCCCTTGTATATTTGGGCTTTCACCTGTCAGTCAGTGGGAGGGAATAGATAGGACCAGACGTGGATCGGCAAGCAGAGTTTCCGTCTTTTTCCCAGTTGGCCGGCATTGGACATCACGATTGAAGTGGATCTACATGGCGGGACCATGTGATCGATGATGAATGTACATCAATGGGACTTCTGTTGATGAGTAAAGGACTTGGTAATACCTGTGTACATGTTTTCTTTGTGAATGAGTACTATGTACAGCCACCAGGCCCAGGTTGTGGGGAAGAAGCCCTTGTCCTCATCAACATGGGAAAGGGTGCTTTGCCAAGAGACCCCCCCTTGGAAAGGTACCCCTCCATGTTTAGGGCATGTGGTCAGGTATGGTTCAGAGGAGGGGACCCCCCCCTTTCATTGTCTGCCCCAGGCTGCATGTTTGGATAAGTGTTCGGTATACATTTTTTAGGGGACCCCCACACTTCTTTTTTTTATTTCAGCTTGGCGGTTCCCCCTTTAAAATCCTTACAAAACCAGAAGGGCCTGCTATGAATTGCGCCATTTTTTCTATCCCATGATTACACGGCCATGTAAGCAAATATCGCCATTCCTGTCTTTGGTTGTCAAGGACTCGGCTGTACCAACTCCCTCCAATCAGGTTAAAGGCGAAGTTCATGTTTTGTTTCTAAATTCCGGTTCCCCTGTGTTCCAATATACCATGAATGTTCATCTGTTGTAGAAAAGAGGAAGCTTCCTTTTCGTCCTACACAGCCCTTCCCCCACTTTCCAGCTGGATGTATAAAGAAACTTCTCCATTACTTCCTAGATAGACCTTGGGATGTGAAAACTGTTAAGACACAGGAAGGAGTTCACCAGATGACCTCATTAACACACACCTTGCATCATCAGCCGTAGAGTCGGCCATTGTCTGCAGGCATTGGGCACAAAAGTGTCCTAGTTTTCCATTCTGGAAGCAACGTCTAAACTGCCCAGGGCTGGATTCCTCCTTCCGGCTGCCATTGCCAAAACCATTTGTCCCATTTCTGATATTGTTTTCTACATGGCAACATGAGCTTCCATAACCTGTCCTACTGTCTTCTGGATCTCGCAAAGGTCTGTTGAATCATGGCTTGAGCCTGAGCCAACTAAGACAGGGTCTGCACTTTGCTATCCAGTGGGGCCACGACCTGAACCTCAGGCACTTCCTCCATGGTCGGAATAGCTTGAGTGACACAAGGGGAAGCCCTGGGCCAAGTTCCACCCTGAACTTCTACCTTCCTATCCCTGGCCATCATCAGAGCTAAAAGTCTTCAACAGCTTGGAATATGTCACAGCTCCATAAGGGTAACTGACTCTAAGCTTCTGTCCAATTGGATCGAGTAGCTGAGCACTCTTCTGTACTTGGATCCAGGGGGCCTTGCTGCCACCTTCTGCCTTCACTCCTCCCTGGACAACCACCTGGTGCACAATCTTGTCCAGCCTTCGCACATTGTCAGAATATGTCTCTCCTTCCCATTGATACATGTGATCAAACACGTCAATTGTGTACAGTTCTCAACTCGCCCAAATACTTCCCGCAGGGCCTCAAGACACTCATGGGCGGTACAGCCTGGCTTATCCCATTTTAGGTTTTGCACAATGTCAGGAGCCCAAAAGCTTTCCACTACCCTCTGCCTCTTCACAGCATCTGCTACTTCTCATTCCTCTATAGTCTGGAGGGACTGATCGACCCACATGTCAAAGTCATCCTCCCCCCAGAAGAGTGGAGGTCCTACCAGAGAAGAATCTCAGTCTTTGGTAATTGTGACTGGTGATAGAGGTAGAGCTTTTCAACACAGTCTCTAAGAACTTTCCTTGTTCAGTCAGTGAAGTAGCAGGTATTCCCCCCATGATGTCTGCTGAAGTAGATGGCTCAGGTTCCAGGGTTCCTTTCCTTGAACTCTCTTTGCTACCATCAGGGAGGATTGGTAAAAACACCGGGGCCATTACTGTATCAGACAGGTGTATGTTCTCTCGTTCAAGGGGAGGAGGAATTCCTTTTTTCCATTCCATCAATATTGACACATTAGGCACATCTGGATTACTTCTGATATCGAGGATACTCACTCTCTGATCAGGGATGTAGGCTGTCAGCATCTACTCGACCTGCTCTTCAGTCCAGTCATTTCCAGGGAGATTCAGCACCACACACCGTTCAGGTCTTCCATTCTCCTCTTGACACTGAGCAGTGATCTGAGAAGGTTCCATTCTTTCTTCTTGGGGTTCATAGATTCTCTGTATGTGGAAATTCTGGACGAGTCCCCACCTGTAGCACTATTCCACTCTTTCTTCCTGGGGTTCACAGATTCTCTGGATGGCGAAATCCCAGATGAGCCCCCACATGTAGCACTAGCACCTTAGGAGTTGCTGAATTATTTTCAGGTTCCCTGAGGTTCTGGACCAATTTCTGAAAGCCCAACCCCTGCTGACACCACAGTACAATCCTAACTAGAATAAATCACCACCAGAAAGTAAATTCACACACAGATGAAATATAACTAATCTGATGTAGTGGCCCAGGCATACAGTATCTTCATCAGGTGAGAGTCCATGTAAGCAGTGTTCATGTCTTGGATGCTGTCCGTGGCTCCAGGGATCTTCCCGTCTCCATTGGCATATGCTTTAGTACTCCCCATGTGAAAAAAGACCTTATTGGGAATGAAGCAGGAAGTTTGTAGGTTATGTTGTGTTTGTGTCCATAATAGTGTTTGTTTTGCCATTGATAAGGACATGGGGGAGAATGGGATTGTCAAGCGCCTGTGGTAGTGAGCCCTTGTAGATCGCCAACTTGGGGTTCCTCAGGGCACGGAGTCTAAACCCCAGTCTTCTTCTTCACCAGAGCCCCTGAGGTGGGGATGGACTTGCAGCAAGCTAGAACCAGGTTGCAGCCCCCCAGGTACACCCAGCTGAGGATGCGGAGACCACTCACGTGAGCTGAGTGCAATGGCAGGAGACAACAAGAAATCAGATAGACAAGCCGAGGTCAGGATGGGCGGAAATCAAACATAGTCAGTGGACAAAGCCGGTGTCAGTAGACAGATACAGGATACAGAAGTAGCAACAAGCAGGAGCTCAGAGCAAGGTGGGCTAGACTGAGCATGTCTTATAGAGACAAGCAAGCTAGGTGGGCCAGGAATTGATGGAAAAGAAGGAAATAAAACCCAGAGAATAGCAGATGACGCCCATAGGTGAGCACAGACAGACCACATATGTGAAAGGGATCAGGAGGTAGGAATGCACAAACAAGAACCTGCAGGCTAACTTGTGACAGGGACAATCTTATTCCTCCCTGTGTTTTGGAGTATTTCTTTGTTTTTTCCCCCTTTGTGACTTTTCTGTTTAGGGTGGCCTGATGCCTAGCCTTACTGAGACGTGTGATTTTTCACTTCATTTTGCAGTTTTTGATTTCTGATGCCAGTGTTCTCTAATTGTCAGACAAACAAAGTGACACAATGGGGGCAGCTCCAGCCTGGACTCTCCTTGGAATTCCCCGTCTTACTTATGGGGTATGGCTTCCAGCACCTTTCCACCTCTTCTATGTTAGTGTGGTTACTTCATAGCCAAGACATTTTTTGTTTGTGAAGTAGGAATTGCAGGTGCTCCTTGTGTCCGCTCGCTGTGTGGGTCACCGGCAACCTGTGGATACAGTAGTCTCTATTTCGGCTGACTTTTTGTACTTCTCTAGTTGGCGCTGTAAGTTACAGTTATGATTCATGTCAATCACATGTTGTGTTTTACATTTGTGAATGTCTTTCTTTTTTCTAGACTTGTTTTGCTGGAATTCTGTATTTTGTGTGTTAGCAAGGTGCAGTGCGGTGTGGCAGGTTATATTGTAGAAAAGATGCTAACACAGCTTATTCAGAATTATCACGTAGGTACATCCATCCAGAGCCACTCACAAACAGTAACAGTGGTCCAAAAACTTGAAGATGGCAGCAGCACCTACAACGAGGAGTGGAATGCAACCTGACTGGTCCATACCCAAATGAGAGTTTTCCTGAAGAAAGGTAGACTTAGTCCCTGCAATGTCCTTACTGCTCTGGAATATTTCGCTGCCTCTAAGCACTGTCCCTGTCATATAGGAATCGGGTGCCTTGGGGCTGTCTTTAGATGCGGTGGGGGTACTCTCCTCTTTAGGATCAGTTGGGGCCAGAGGCCCGAGTTCAGTGTGTGACATAACTCACTCTAAAGAGACTTCCTGAATGGGTGGTACATCCTCGGGTTTGTCGTTTCTTCTGGTGGCTGCTGGTATGGAGGAACAGTCTCTACTCAGGACACAAGGTCTCAGCAGACTGAGGTGGACCCTCTGAGACCATGTCATACATAGGGATTGGTGGGAAAAGTTTTTTTTCCACCTGATAGGGGGTTGTTCCCACTTGGGCTCAAGCTAGCTGACTTTTTCATATTTTGGGTTCTTTACCAATACTCAGTTACCCGGTCACAGCGGTAGTTTGTCCACAATGGTATCAAGTCTGCATTCCAATCCAGGGCTATCTGCTTAGGTTTTCTCAACAGGTCCCACTGCTTCTGCACCCACTCACTGGGCATGTAGGAAGTGAAGCAGTTTAACAAGAGGTCTACAGGCAGTTGGCTATAAAACTTGAACTTCAAAAAGAATGGAGAATGGCCTCTAGGCCTGTACATTGTGTTGTTGTTGCCCAGACCACAGCCCCCACATGTTGATGTCAGCATTCCTGGTGGCTCTGCTATAGCGACCACAGAATTCCCAAAAGGGTACAGTTGAAGTGTTCACAGGCCCCATTACCCTAAGGGGGTGGTAAGGTGTGGTATGATATTTCCACTCTGGTGGCAGAGCTCAGACAGCATTTGTGAGTCAATGTTCAGGCCTTGGTCTGAGAGTATGCCTTTGGGGCGACCATACAGCTGGACCACGTGTTCCCAAAATAACTTAGCTGTGGTTACTACTGTCTGGTCATCGGTGGGCACTACCACAGCGAACTTGCTGAAATGATCCACAAAGACTAGGATATAGTGACACCCATAGGGAGAGCTGAAATGTGTAAGGAAGTCCATTATCACCAGCTTAAAGGGTTCCAAGGTGGGAGTCATGGGAGTGGTCTGTTCTGAAGGAGCTTTGTGTACAGTGCAGCCTGCACACTCCCTGCATGCCCAGGGGGGACTGACAACTCATGGGGCCCCAGGGCAATTGGAGATCATGGGGCTGCCTGTGTCCCCTCCCACACTCAAGCCACACCCACACAAACCCCCACTAACATGTTATACCACCCACATTACATGCCTTTGTCACAGAATTTCTCTGCACTTTGTTCAAAATAAATGTTTAATGTAGAAAATAAAGAAACAAAACTTACAGAAAGCACAACAATGGTACATTTCCAAAATGGAGGTTTCCATGAATGAACACAATATAACAGGTGCAACAAATGTCTCCTTAGCTGAAGATTTTAATTTAAAAAAAGCAAAAAATAAACCAAATAAAAAATGAAAAGCTCTGCCCAGCATGTTACAAAAGAGCAAAGTTCAGGTGCCGTCTCGGCCAATCAGTCCGTGATTTTATCTTTGTCACTCTTGACGTTTAGCGCAGCTTGCTTTTCTCCCGACCTCCAGGTTTTGTTGGGACAGTGATGATCGTATTCTGGACTTTACGATTTCTGACTTGGAAAAGCGTCTTTCACATGTATCTGTGTAGTGCTCGGTGTAATTCTATATTTATCTGCCAAGAAGAGACTCTCCAAGGCCACTGGACCCAGTCGGTGCTCAGAGAGCCGTATGAAAGCACCGGACACACAGTTCTTGTCCTTCTTTACAGCAGCTATAGACGTGAATGGCTCGGCACTGGAGCTGGTGTGTTGCTCTTCCAAATCTGAACCCAACTCTCTTCATCATCTTTCAACAGGCATTTACAGAGAGTTGTGTAGCTGGAGGCAAAAGAGATCAGTTCCCCACGTAGAGCGACTGGGTCTATTCCTGGTATTGCTTCTGATATGACATTCTACTGAATTTTGTCCGAAGAGGCCAGTATTTCTTCTAACCCATTTGGATGGAAGCAAGAAATGTGCCTACAAAGGTCTCCATGAGTAGACAACCTTCTCCATGAGTGGACACGTTCTCTGTAACAGTGTCCAGGATAACATTGTAACAAGACATTTCAGACTGTTTCTTATGATCAGCAGCTTCTGCGGTTCTTGTGGATCTTAGTTCAGAAAATCTCTCATTCAGACAAATGTTTTCACTCACCGACTTCTCATTTATAAAATCAATCTATTCAGTTGCCGACGGCAAAACTCCAGCAAAGTCTCTGCATATTTCACTCCGACGCTTTACAGCCTCATCCACCATTCTCCATGCCTGGATAAAATCAAGACCTGCGGATTGCAGGTAATCCGATACAGGGGTAGTGATATCACAGATGTGAACGAAGGTAAAAGCTACCAGGAGGGCTTTACAGAGATTCTCAATTCATTTCAGAGCTTCGTGGAGAACTGAGGTTGGAAAATCCGGAGATTCACTTACTAGTTTCAGGATAATTCTGAGATCTGAGCAGAAGTCTTTGGACTGATCAAAAAGTGAAAAGGCCGACTTTCATGAGCTGCTACATTGTAGATAAACGCATGTTATTCCAATGACAAAAATGGTTCCTCTCACGACACTTCCTGGGTGTTGGAGGGAACATGTTTCTATATCAGACATTTATGAAATCTTACTGCTTGGTTGTCAAATAACTATCTGGCCTATTGAGTGTCAAGAAAAGCAAGTATTTATGACAGGATGTGTAACAAAAGGCTGCATACCAAAATCCTTGTCCTGGGAGTTCACTCATACCCCCTAGTGGTGGGGCATGGCCTCAGCCCAGACGCCCCAATGATGGACGCTTGCTCATTGGATGGAGAACTACACCAGGCGGGTCAAGGTTGTGTGTGGGAGTGCTTGAGAGGGCCTTTAAATATAGTGTTGGCCATGTTTCTGCCCTCTTTCTGCTCTGACGTGGGACCAGCTAAGAGATACTCAGCTTTGAGGACGAACTTACATAACGTATCATCTTTACTATTATTCCTATATACTCTGTAATATTGGCTTAGATTTCCATGTTAGTTGTACTTCCTTTGTAAATAAATAAGACTTTGCATCTTTCTGCATTGTGTTTGTTATTATCACTAATATTGCATCGTATTACGTCCTTCAGTCAAAGCTGATATATATACTAATTGTAGGAACTGACAAACAGTACATAATTGTATCATAAATAGGGAAAGTCCAAGAAACAACCCCATTGTTATTTATTTCATTTGGCACCCCAGAAGCAGGAGTGTGGAAACAAACTCCACACAGAACCCAAACCCCAATGTACTTCTATAAGCTAAGAAGTCCAAAACTTTACAAGAGCCGCAGAACGGAAATCATTCATCTCTGCTGTGGACAAGATTCGCGCTGAAGTCTGAAGCCCAGCTAGAGTGGTACTGAAGGTCCTGTGAAATACTCCATCAGTGAGCGGACGCACATATCAGGTGAGTATAACGTTTTTGGTATCGTTAGCTGGTACATGTGTATGTGTTCAGGTGTATTGTATGGTTGATGGAGGTTTTAGGCCTGTTTAGCTGTTCAGTTGTGTGCCGGCAAGTGAAGGGCTGATCACAATTGGTTATTGGATGTACCCTGTAGATCTATAGGATAAACCAGACATCTTGGGGAAGAAAGTGGAAGAAATATAGATTATATTTATAGTTTTATCCACATGAAAGGGAAGCAGCTTTCTGCTTCAACAGAAGATCCCTTGTAGCCTAAGATCTGAGATCCCAGTGAGGATCTGTGTGATGGTTACAGTCAGTGGTGAAGGAGAAATGAATACGCTAGTTTGATAGTGTGGTTCTCATTGTGGGACTAAAACTCCCAGCTTACCTGTGGAACAGCTGTGTGTGTCTGTGTGCGTCTCTTTGTGGGACTAAAACCCCCAGCATAACTGTGGAACAGCTGTGTGTGTCTGTGTGCGTCTCTTTGTGGGACTAAAAATCCCAGCTTAACTGTGGAACAGCTGTGTGTGTCTCATTGTGGGACTAAAAATCCCAGCTTACCTGTGGAACAGCTGTGTGCGTCTCTTTGTGGGACTAAAAATCCCAGCTTAACTGTGGAACAGCTGTGTGTGTCTCTTTGTGGGACTAAAAATCCCAGCTTAACTGTGGAACAGCTGTGTGTGTCTCTTTGTGGGACTAAAAATCCCAGCTTAACTGTGGAACAGCTGTGTGTGTCTCTTTGTGGGACTAAAAATCCCAGCTTAACTGTGGAATAGCTGTGTGTCTCTTTGTGGGAGTAATGCAGGCCATAGACGGGTCGAAAACTGGCCATTTAAAAAAAAACAAAAACAAAAAATCGATCATTCAGCAGGCTGACGTTACCACCAACGATAAAAAAATCGGCTGATTTTCGTCCCGTCTACGGCCGGCATTTAATTACTTCTGTCCCTGCAGAGAGCTCCGCTATTATATTTTATATGAAAAGTATTGCAGTTGCAACAATGTATCTATTTGTATCCATTTCGGATACAGATGTTTTTATTTGGATACAAATGGATACATTGTTGCAACTGCAATACTTTTCATATAAAATATAATAGTGACTGGAATTCTTCTTTTTCTTCTTTCTTCTTGTTTTCTTTATCTTTTCTTTATCTTTTCTTTATCTTTTTCTTTATCTTTTTCTTCTTTTTTTCTTTTTCTTCTTCATCTTCTTCTACTTTTTCTTCTTCTTTTTGCAGGTCACGGCTCATGTGCAGATTTTTTATCGGTAAAAAGATCGACCGATTTGCCCATCATTGCTGGGAAAATCGGCCGATCGGCAAAATCGGATGATTTTTTTCCAACTTCACCGGTGAAAAAAATGTGCCAAAACCCCCGAAAAACAGCCGACCAATTACCCATTAACGGTCTTTCAGCATTGTGTTTGTTATTATCACTAATATTGCATCGTATTACGTCCTTCAGTATTGTCAAAGCTGATATATACAGTTGCAAGAAAAAGTATGTGAACCCCTTGGGATTACGTGGAGTTTTGCATGAATTGGGCATAAAATGTGCTCTGAACGTCATCTAAGTCACAACAATAGAAGAACACAGTCTGCTGAACATAATACTACACAAACATTAGATGTTGCCATGGTTTAATTGCACATAACATATAAACATTCACAGTGCAGGGAGGAAAAAGTATGTGAACCTTTGGACTTAATAACTGGTTGACCCTCCTTTGGCAGCAATAACCTCAACCAAACGTTTCCTGTAGTTGCAGATCAGACCTGCACAACCATCTGGAGTCATTTTGGACCACTCCTCTTCACAAAACTGTTTCAGTGTAGCAATATTCTTGGGATGTCTGGTGTGAATCGCTCTCTTAAGGTCATGCCACAGCATTTCAATGGGGTTGAGGTCAGGACTCTGACCGGGCCACTCCAGAAGGCGTATTCTGTGCTGTTGCAGCCATTGTTTTGTTGAATGACTTGTATGCTTTGGGTCATTGTCCTGTTGCATCACCCATCCTCTGCGGAGCTTCAGTTGGCGGACAGATGGTCAAACGTTTTCCTGCAAAATGTCTTGATAAACTCTGGAATTCATTTTCCCATCAATGACAACAATCCGTCCAGGCCCTGAGGCAGCAAAGCAGCCCCAAACCATGATGCTCCCTCCGCCATGTTTCACAGTGGGGATGAGGTTTTGATGTTGGTGTGCTGGGCCTTTTTTTCTCCACACATAGTGTTGTGTGTTCTTCCCAAACAACTCAATCTTGGTGTCATCTGTCCACAGTATATTCTGCCAGTAGTGCTGTGGACACATCCAGGTGCTCTTTTGCAAACTTCAAACGTGCTGCAATCTTCTTTTTGGACAGCAATGGCTTCCTCCGTGGTGTCCTCCCATGTACTCCATTCTTGTTTAATGTTTTCCTTATTGTAGATGTGTCAACAAAATGTTAGCATGTGCCAGAGATTTCTGTAGGTCTTTAGCTGACACTCTGGGATTCTTCTTTACCTCATGCAGCATTCTGCGCTGTGCTCTTGCAGTCATTTTTACAGGACGACCACGCCTAGGGAGAGTAGCAACAGTGCTAAACTTTCTCCATTTGTAGACAGTCTGTCTTATCGTGGACACAGGAACATCAAGGCTCAAGGAGATACTTTTGTAACCCTTTCCAGCTTCATGCAAGTCAACAATTCTTGATCGTAGGTCTTCTGAGAGCTCTTTTCTGTGAGGCATGGTTCACATCAGACAGTGCTTCTTGAAACCAGTAAACCCAAAACAGGTGTGTGTTTTTTAAGGGCAGGACAGCTGTCAGCAACACATCCAATATCATCCCACTGATTGGAGTCAAGGTTGGCTCACTCCTGGCTCCAATTAGCTCTGGGAGAAGTCATTAAGCTAGGGCCTCACATACTTTTTCCTCCCTGCACTGTGAATGTTTACATGTTATGTGTAATTAAACCATGGCAACATCTAATGTTTGTGTAGTATTATGTTCAGCAGACTGTGTTCTTCTATTGTTGTGACTTAGATGACGTTCAGAGCACATTTTATGCCCAATTCATGCAAAACTCCACGGAATCCCAAGGGGTTCACATACTTTTTCTTGCAACTGTATACTAATTATAGGAACTGACAAACAGTACATAATTGTATCATAAATAGGGGAATTCCAAGAAACAACCCCATTGTTATTTATTTCACTGGGTTACCCTGAGGAAGTCACGTGACCAGTGACGCAACACGTGGGTGGAGCATAGTGACAGCACTTCAGGTATTGCGCAAACCAGGAAGTGTGGTGAGAGGAACCATTTTTTTTTATAAAGAACCAACAAAAACCAAATGGGACTTTACTGGTACAGAAAACGGACAAACCCATTATTTTATAAAACATATTTATTGAAACATTTCTTCCAAAAATAGACCATAAAAACAGTATTTTAGGTAATCAGCCCAATAGTTTACAGCATTTTATGTAATGACATCAAAGTCCTCCAGAGGTCAACGCATTTTACTTATTAGCTTCCTCGGGACCCCGTAAAGTTGGAAGCAAAGAAGTCCAAGGCCCTAGCTGGAAGATACATATATGTACATATATACAACATTAGTTATATCATTGTAATTGTTACACAATCTTTACAAAAAGATAAAGAAACCTTCTCCACAAACTCACGTCAGCATGAGGGGTACTAAAGGGGAGCAGCATCCACACAGCGGATACAAGGGTCATAGATGAACATCCACACAGCGGATACAAGGGTCATAGATGAACATCCGCACACACGGCCACCTCCCCTCGTACCCCACACAGTGAGGCCTTGTAAATAGACCACATCATCCTAAGACAGAAAAGGGGGGGAGGGGAGGAGAAATGAGGCCGATGCATCATATCTGTCCAACATTCTTTGTTGCTAAAGGTATATAGATGATATTTTTTTGATCTGGGGCTCTGATGTAGATTCTCTGAAGACATTTATGAAATTGCTAGATCAGAATAGCTATGATCTTCCATTTATGTACAACATGACCCTAATACCATCTCATTCCTGGATATATCTATTATTATTATTCAGGAGGATGGGACCGTGGGGTCTACACCGTATAGAAAACCTACGGCAGGGAATACCATTCTCCATGGGGGGAGTGCCCATCCACAGCCACTCATTAGAAGTATACCGAATTCCCAATACTCACGGATCAGACGTATCTGTTCCACAGAGGAACTATCTGAGAGGGAAGCAGCGGCGTTGAGGGTGAGATTAATAAGGAGGGTTATTCCAAGACGGTCCTTAAACAGGCCTATAATGGGGCCAAATTACAGACCAGTCATACTTTGCTGCTTGGACAACGGGAAAATACTCAACAAGATCTGGTCAAAATTGTCACTACTTTTTCTAATCAACATCAGAAAATTGGAGATGCCATACAGAAGCATTGGCATCTATTAACCCCTCCCCCTCCTGAGGATTTACCCCCCTTAATGACCACGCCTCTTTTTGCTACTCGGCGCTGCAGTAATTCCACTGATAATTGCGCGGTCATGCAATGCTGCACCCAAACAAAATTTATGTCCTTTTTTCACACAAATAGAGCTTTCTTTTGGTGGTATTTGATCACCTGTGCGCTTTTTATTTTTCACGCTATAAACACAAAAAAAACGAAAATTTTGAAGACAAACAATATTTTTTATTTTTTGCTATAAAAAATATATAGTAAACTCAAAATTAGTATAGATAATGGAATTTACGCCATTTTTTTGCTATACAGCGCTGCACTAGTTTAACTAACAATTGTGCGGTCATGCAATACGGTACATAAATAAAATTTACATACTTTTTTCACACGAATAGAGCTTTCTTTTGGTGGTATTTGATCACCTTTATTTTTTTGGTGCTATGAACAAAAGGTTTTGGAAAAAAAAAAATTTGGAAAAAAATTATATTTTCTCTTTTTTGTCATAAAAAAATATCCAAAAAACTAAAATTTCATCATAAATTTTAGGCCAAAATGTATTCTGCTCCATGTTTTTGGTAAAAATAATCCCAATAAGTGTATATTGATTGCTTTGTGTGAAGTTATATCGTCTACAGACTATGGGAGAGATAATGGAATTTACAGCTTTTACTTTCTGACTGCTCATCACATTTCTTGAGGTGCTAAAGTACCAGGACAGTACAAACCCCCCCAAATACCAGGACAGTACAAACACCCCCAAATACCAGGACAGTACAAACACCCCCAAATACCAGGCAGTACAAACACCTCCAAATACCAGGATAGTACAAACACCCCCAAATACCAGGACAGTACAAACACCCCCAAATACCAGGCAGTACAAACACCCCCAAATACCAGGACAGTACAAACACCCCCAAATACCAGGCAGTACAAACACCCCCAAATACCAGGACAGTACAAACACCCCCAGATACCAGGACAGTACAAACACCCCCAGATACCAGGACAGTACAAACACCCCCAGATACCAGGACAGTACAAACACCCCAAATTACCCCTTTTTGGAAAGTAGACACCCTAAGCTATCTGCTGAGAGGTGTCCATATTGAGTCCATGGAAGATTTTTTTTTTTCCACAAGTTTCTGAAAAATGACAAAAACATTTTTTTTTTTTTACAAAAAGTTGTCACTTAAATTATATATTTCTCGCACATGTCATGGGTATATGTGGAATTACACCCCAAAATACATTCTGCTTTTTTTACCGAGTATGGGGGTACCACATGCGTGAGACTTTTTGGGAGCCTAGCCACATACAAGAGCCTGAAATCCATGTCAATTCTTGGTGGTTGCAGGACAATACTTGTGCTCGCCACAGGACCAGCTTGTACTGCACTTATAGGACTCACCACGTCACCAAGTCATACTGCAGTGCTGGTATGTGAAAGACCAGGATGTACTAAGCCGCTGGTGCTCACCAGTTCACCAAAAGGTAGCGCGGCACTAGTACTGGCACCCTGCTGCATATGAGAGTCATCATGTGTTTGTAACATCTCAGCAACCTGGAAATGGGGTCGGGTACACCTGATCTTAGCAGGGACCACTTCTCCATCGTCTGAGCGATCTGTCAGGGTGCTGCTGCTGTCTACAGGTACGCATTCTGAGTATATGTACTGTGGGTGGTTCCCTAGTGGTTAAAACCCAATCTGCTACCCCCTTTCTGCACATAATGCTCTTCTTGTCTAAAAATGGTCTTCCAATCAGTGCTCACGCGGTTAGTGCTCACGCGGCCAGTTTTTGGCCCATCGACATTTTCTGCAGGCAACTAGAGCAGCATACACATGTGATAGCAGTGATGGCAGACTGGCCAATAACTACTCTTCCTACACAGGGGAGGAGCCATGACCACCTGTACACAGACATCTATTTTGAGGCTGGGTGTCAATTCATTCTGGAAGTGGGGCAGAAGCTGTTGACCACTCTAATAGTGGGGAAAAAAATCTGAACAGGGCTTCACCCTGAAATGTCCACCTAAGGCATGTAGTACTTGACAGGCCTGGAGGATTTGTGATTTGGAGACCATTTGTTGTAGAATGTCCCACTGATGATTGGGAATGCAAGCTTTTCTTGTAGATTGCCTCGTGACTCGAGTCTGTCCCACTGCTGCAGGATTGTTCTCACTGTGTGTGGCAACTATTGGCACTTCTGTGAGAATGGTCTGTGCTTTGTGAAAGGAACCGCTGTACATGGATGAGGTTGGGATTTCTTTGCTGGGCCCACTCCTCAAAGGTGTAGAGTTCTGGCCTGGCTTGGAGGTTTGGTGGTTAACCCCGGAGGGAGTAGGAAAAGGCAGTTGCGGGCAGAACTAGGTCCACATCCAACTCCCGATTCAAGTCCACATCCTCACCTGGGTGTTCTACAGGATGCTTGCCTGTTGTACTTCCCAGGTTTTTAATGCATCTTGTAGTTGAACAGGGCCAAACAATCCTCTCATCTCTGTTGTAATGCCCCACATTTGGCTGTTTCCAGATAAGTGAGGGGATTACTGTTTCTGAAGACCTCGATCTGCGCTCCCCTGAGGTACTCTCCCGTGAGGTACTTTTCTGTAATGATCTAAACCAGTAATAGTTCCAAATTAAATTTACTGTAATTGTGAGGATTCCACTTGGTGAGCTGTAGGCTGTGGTTTGTGTAGCCAATCACTCTTTCATGTCCATCTTGCTCCTGGGCCAGGATGACCCCTAGGCCCTCTAAACTTCTGTCCAGGTACACTCAGAAGGGTCTTGAGTAGTCACAGAAGGCCAGGAGCGGTGCGCATGTCAGATTTTGTTTCATGGTGTCTAAGGCCAACTGTTGTGGCTTCTGCCATTGGGACTGGATCGAGGGGGAGGATCCCCCTTTCCTCTGCATAGATTTACTGCTTAGCAGCTCTGTAAATGGTGCGGAGATCTGTGCAAACTTGAGGATGAACCACCGGCAACAGTCCACCATCCATAGGAAAGAGTACTGCGCAGTGATTGAAGGGACCCACTCCTGCAACGCTTGGACCTTGGCCGGGCTAGGGGAGACTCCCCCAGCCTCTATAAAATGCCCCCAGATACTGAGTCTTCTGACACATCAGGTGGCACTTGCTGGACTTTAACTTTAACGTGTACTAGGCCAGACGGGTGAATATCTGGTCCAGGTGTTGTGTGTAGTTCATGAACGTTTTGGAGAAAATGATGATGATGTCGAGATAGATTAGTACTAGTCAAAATTGTAGTCCCCTAAACATCTTTCCATTAACTGTTGAAAGGTACAAGGAACATTTTTCAGCCCAAAGGGCATACAACTGTGCTCAAACAGTCCCAGGAGGGGAATAAAGGCCTCCCACTCCCAGTCCTGGTCCCTTATCAGGACTTGCTAGTAGCCTTGACTTTCTAGTCGAGTGTAGAAATGTATTGGGCCTCACCTAATGCCATGAGCAACTCCTCTACCCTGGGCAAGAGGTAGACATCCTGGGGAGTACAGGCATTCAACTTATGATTGTCCAACACGGCAGAGGCGGCCCACAGACTGCGACACTCTCGGATTACACCACTCTGAAGCATGTTACAGATCAAGTACATGACTTCCTTCCTTCCAGAGACTGCGGACATAGTGCAGGAGATGACCAGAGACTGCGGACATAGTACAGGAGATGACCAGAGACTGCGGACATAGTACAGGAGATGACCAGAGACTGCAGACAGTGCAGGAGATGACCAGAGACTGCGGACAGTGCAGGAGATGACCAGAGACTGCGGACACAGTACAGGAGATGACCAGAGACTGCAGACACGGTACAGGAGATGACCAGAGACTGCAGACACGGTACAGGAGATGACCAGAGACTGCAGACACGGTACAGGAGATGACCAGAGACTGTGGACACGGTACAGGAGATGACCAGAGACTGCAGACACGGTACAGGAGATGACCAGAGACTGCAGACACAGTACAGGAGATGACCAGAGACTGCGGACATAGTACAGGAGATGACCAGAGACTGCAGACACAGTACAGGAGATTACCAGAGACTGCGGACATAGTACAGGAGATGACCAGAGACTGCAGACACAGTACAGGAGATGACCAGAGACTGTGGACACGGTACAGGAGATGACCAGAGACTGCAGACACGGTACAGGAGATGACCAGAGACTGCAGACACAGTACAGGAGATGACCAGAGACTGCGGACATAGTACAGGAGATGACCAGAGACTGCAGACACAGTACAGGAGATTACCAGAGACTGCGGACACAGTACAGGAGATGACCAGAGACTGCAGACACAGTACAGGAGATGACCAGAGACTGCAGACATAGTACAGGAGATGGTCAGAGACTGCAGACATAGTACAGGAGATGGTCAGAGACTGCAGACATAGTACAGGAGATGACCAGAGACTGCAGACATAGTACAGGAGATGGTCAGAGACTGCAGACATAGTACAGGAGATGACCAGAGACTGCGGACAGTGCAGGGGATGACTAGAGACTGCAGACAGTACAGGAGATGACCAGAGACTGCGGACACAGTACAGGAGATGACCAGAGACTGCGGACACGGTACAGGAGATGGTCAGAGACTGCAGACACAGTACAGGAGATGACCGGAGACTGCGGACACAGTACAGGAGATGACCAGAGACTGCGGACACAGTACAGGAGATGACCAGAGACTGCAGACATAGTATAGGAGATGACCAGAGACTGCAGACATAGTACAGGAGATGACCAGAGACTGCGGACACGGTACAGGAGATGACCAGAGACTGCGGACACAGTACAGGAGATGACCAGAGACTGCGGACATAGTACAGGAGATGACCAGAGACTGCGGACAGTACAGGAGATGACCAGAGACTGCGGACATAGTACAGGAGATGACCAGAGACTGCGGACAGTACAGGAGATGACCAGAGACTGCGGACAGTACAGGAGATGACCAGAGACTGCGGACACGGTACAGGAGATGACCAGAGACTGCGGACAGTACAGGAGATGACCAGAGACTGCGGACACAGTACAGGAGATGACCAGAGATTGCGGACATAGTACAGGAGATGACCAGAGACTGCGGACAGTACAGGAGATGACCAGAGACTGCGGACATAGTACAGGAGATAACCAGAGACTGCGGACATAGTACAGGAGATGACCAGAGACTGCGGACAGTACAGGAGATGACCAGAGACTGCGGACAGTACAGGAGATGACCAGAGACTGCGGACACAGTACAGGAGATGACCAGAGACTGCGGACAGTACAGGAGATGACCAGAGACTGCGGACACAGTACAGGAGATGACCAGAGACTGCGGACACAGTACAGGGATGACCAGAGACTGCGGACATAGTACAGGAGATGACCAGAGACTGCGGACACAGTACAGGAGATGACCAGAGACTGCGGACACAGTACAGGAGATGGTCAGAGACTGCGGACATAGTACAGGAGATGACCAGAGACTGCAGACATAGTACAGGAGATGACCAGAGACTGCAGACATAGTACAGGAGATGACCAGAGACTGCGGACACAGTACAGGGGATGACCAGAGACTGCGGACACAGTACAGGAGATGACCAGAGACTGCGGACACAGTACAGGAGATGGTCAGAGACTGCGGACACAGTACAGGAGATGACCAGAGACTGCGGACATAGTACAGGAGATGACCAGAGACTGCAGACACAGTACAGGAGATGACCAGAGACTGCGGACACAGTACAGGGGATGACCAGAGACTGCGGACACGGTACAGGAGATGACCAGAGACTGCAGACATAGTACAGGAGATGACCAGAGACTGCAGACAGTACAGGAGATGACCAGAGACTGCGGACACAGTACAGGGGATGACCAGAGACTGCGGACATAGTACAGGAGATGACCAGAGACTGCGGACATAGTACAGGAGATGACCAGAGACTGCGGACACAGTACAGGAGATGACCAGAGACTGCAGACAGTACAGGAGATGGTCAGAGACTGCGGACACAGTACAGGAGATGACCAGAGACTGCGGACATAGTACAGGAGATGACCAGAGACTGCGGACACAGTACAGGAGATGACCAGAGACTGCGGACACAGTACAGGAGATGACCAGAGACTGCGGACACAGTACAGGAGATGACCAGAGACTGCGGACACAGTACAGGAGATGACCAGAGACTGCGGACACAGTACAGGAGATGACCAGAGACTGCGGACACAGTACAGGAGATGACCAGAGACTGCGGACACAGTACAGGAGATGACCAGAGACTGCAGACACAGTACAGGAGATGACCAGAGACTGCAGACACAGTACAGGAGATGACCAGAGACTGCGGACACAGTACAGGAGATGACCAGAGACTGCGGACACAGTACAGGAGATGACTAGAGACTGCGGACATAGTACAGGGGATGACCAGAGACTGCGGACACAGTACAGGAGATGACCAGAGACTGCAGACATAGTACAGGGATGACCAGAGACTGCAGACATAGTACAGGAGATGACCAGAGACTGCGGACACAGTACAGGGGATGACCGGAGACTGCAGACATAGTACAGGAGATGACCAGAGACTGCAGACACAGTACAGGGATGACCAGAGACTGCAGACATAGTACAGGAGATGACCAGAGACTGCGGACACAGTACAGGGGATGACCGGAGACTGCAGACATAGTACAGGAGATGACCAGAGACTGCGGACACAGTACAGGAGATGACCAGAGACTGCGGACACAGTACAGGAGATGACCAGAGACTGCGGACACAGTACAGGAGATGACCAGAGACTGCGGACACAGTACAGGAGATGACCAGAGACTGCGGACACAGTACAGGAGATGACCAGAGACTGCAGACACAGTACAGGAGATGACCAGAGACTGCAGACACAGTACAGGAGATGACCAGAGACTGCGGACACAGTACAGGAGATGACTAGAGACTGCGGACATAGTACAGGGGATGACCAGAGACTGCGGACACAGTACAGGAGATGACCAGAGACTGCAGACATAGTACAGGGATGACCAGAGACTGCAGACATAGTACAGGAGATGACCAGAGACTGCGGACACAGTACAGGGGATGACCGGAGACTGCAGACATAGTACAGGAGATGACCAGAGACTGCAGACACAGTACAGGGATGACCAGAGACTGCAGACATAGTACAGGAGATGACCAGAGACTGCGGACACAGTACAGGAGATGACCAGAGACTGCAGACATAGTACAGGGATGACCAGAGACTGCAGACATAGTACAGGAGATGACCAGAGACTGCGGACACAGTACAGGGATGACCAGAGACTGCAGACATAGTACAGGAGATGACCAGAGACTGCAGACATAGTACAGGAGATGACCAGAGACTGCGGACACAGTACAGGAGATGACCAGAGACTGCGGACACAGTACAGGAGATGACCAGAGACTGCAGACACAGTACAGGAGATGACCAGAGACTGCGGACACAGTACAGGAGATGACCAGAGACTGCGGACACAGTACAGGAGATGACCAGAGACTGCAGACATAGTACAGGACACAGTACAGGAGATGACCAGAGACTGCGGACACAGTACAGGAGATGACCAGAGACTGCAGACATAGTACAGGAGATGACCAGAGACTGCGGACACAGTACAGGGGATGACCGGAGACTGCGGACACAGTACAGGAGATGACCAGAGACTGCAGACATAGTACAGGAGATGACCAGAGACTGCGGACACAGTACAGGGGATGACCGGAGACTGCAGACATAGTACAGGAGATGACCAGAGACTGCGGACACAGTACAGGAGATGACCAGAGACTGCAGACATAGTACAGGAGATGACCAGAGACTGCGGACATAGTACAGGAGATTACCAGAGACTGCGGACCTTTGGGGAGGGAGAGGGAGCGGGTACCTGAATTTGACAGGTACCCGCTCCCACTTTTGCAGAGTTGTTCTTCCCTCTTCTTCCCGCTCTGGCTTCTGTGACAGCCGGGTGCCCACTGCGCATGAGCAAGAATCGCTGTGCTTTGTGAATGGCCAGGAGCCTTCTGGGACCTGTCATGTGTCCCAGAAAACATTGGACCATTCACAAAGCACAGCGATTCTTGCTCATGCGCAGTGGGCACCCGGCTGTCACAGAAGCCGGCCCGGGAAGACTGTGCAGCGCTGGAGCGAGGAACAGGTAAGGCCCTGCAGGAGAGAAGAGCTGAGCGGCCGGTATCCTGACATGGTGGCGGCAGAAATACCGGACCGGATGCTTTATATTCGCTCCATAAGACGCAATGACATTTCCCCCCCCTTTTTTGGGGGGGGGGGAAGTGTGTCTTATGGAGCGAAAAATACGGTAGTCCTCTTGACTGGTTGTAAAAACCCGTATGTGTTTGTAAGGGAATTCCTGTGAGACGGCTGGGTAATAGAAATGCGCATGCGTGTGGCAATCTCCACAGAATGGTGATCAGGAGTGCACATACGGACAGAAATGCACCATCACACACAGTGTATGTTGGCATCAGACGGACTATTTAAAGGATGCTTCTGCCTGTGGTCAGTGCTGACTGGTCTTCAGCTGTTTCCCCTGTGCCCTGCTGTATTCTTGTATGATTCCATTGTTGCTGACCCGGCTCTGTTCCTGGCCTGACTTCGGATTCTGCTCCTGACTTGTTGGTAAAGTTCCTGACCCGGTTCTGTTCCTGACTTCGGTTCTGCTTATGATTTGGTACTTTGATGCCTGCCTGTTGATGACCTGGCTATTCCTGTGACCTCACTCCTGTCTCTGATTCCGGCTTCCTGTCCCATTTGAGTGCCCACCTGGCTGTCTACTGTACAAGCTCTGCACACCATTGAGTGTTCCTGCTTCAGGTCTGTTGGAAGATCTGACACACCACTCATCCTGAACCTGTTGTGAAAGTGGAGTGCCCCTTTAATCTGGGCTGGATTCTGGAGCATTTGCTACCATTCCTGAACCAGTGGTCTGCCAGTCTCTTCAGGACTCCAACAGCAAATTCTTCTGGCAACATCTGCTGGCACTCTTGATCCCCTGGTCCCTCAGCACCTTCTGTTCTACTTCCATCAGGGTCAGGGCTAGTGACACAAGTGAGGCCGACCTCATCATTTCATTCTCCTATCAGGTACATGACAGTGTTTCCTAGTGGTTGATGGAGAAGAGGTTATTGAGGCGGAGATGAATCCTTGAAGGGAATGGCCAGCTGTTACAGTAACTGTCTGTACTGTCCTCTATACAGGGAGGCCATGGTGGCTTGCAGTGGGGTTCACACAGCTCTGACCCCTGACTGGGCCCAGGAAATGCAATGGCTGAGTACCATGTAGAGATCTGCAATGGTGGTGTGATTCAGGAGCGGATCCAGGGAGATTTTCAAGTTGATGAGCTGGACTAGCACTTTCCCTTGATCTTTGGGGGGCTCAACCATTACCGTGGCCCCTTCCATATTCTTGTGGGCTTCAACTGGCAGGAACCAAACAACCTCTTGGAGGGGCACTAGGAATAGATTTTCGTTTGGGGGGATTGTGGACCACTCTCACCAGTCCAGCCTGTTATCTAGCTGGCCAATGGTGGACCTTAAAAGCCTTGATTACATTGAGCCAGACAGCTCACAGGCCAAAGCCCTGATCTTAGTCTTAGCCAGAGGGTGAGTTAGGTCCAGATCCTTCAGGATATTCATGTTCAGGACAATAGGCACCACCAGACTTACTGGACCGACCGACTCCACTACCTTGTCATCTCTCTTGATTTGCACCCAGGAAACTCCTTACACCATAATATGTAGGTTATTGGCTGCCTTCAGGGATAACCAGTAGGGCTTGAGCTGGTCCCAAGTAACGAACCACTGGATATACCTTGAACTCCATAACATTGACTTCTGTCCCAGTGTCAATCAAGCACAGGACTATCTGGTCTTTTGCTAAGGTGTTAACAACCTGAAGTGCAACCACAGCCTCTGGTCCAGTGGCTTCACTATGGGGGTGCGGGGGGTGTGCTCTGCACTTGGGTGACACCCGCCAGAGGGGTGACACTGGGGCTTTGTTTCTGTCTCTGCCAGAACTCCGGCGCTGGTCACTTGTTCGCTGCTCAGTACCGTCACAGAAGCAATGCTGATGGATTTTCAAGTGTCAGCGCTCCTCTGCTGGAGGCCGCTCAGAACCCCCTGTCCTGCACATCTCTATATGAGAGCAGAGGAGGGAGGGGGAGGGGAGGGAAATCTACACATTGGTAGTCACATGGCAGAAGCTCCACACCTGCCCTGTCCAGTCTCCTTCTGTAAGTTGTAGCTGATCCTATGCAGCCCCTCTGATGCTTTCCAGGCTGAGGAGAGGATTTGGGGGCGAGGAGAGATCTCTAATGGAAGGGGGAAAGGGGGGCTTCAGCTGTATACTGGAATCTGGGGGGGGACATTGTGGGGGGGGCTTAGGGGTATACAGTGCACCTCTCAACTCTGCACTCTGTACACAGGGCACCCCTCAGCCCTGCACTCTGTACACAGAGCACCCCTCAGCCCTGCACTCTGTACACAGAGCACCCCTCAACCCTGCACTCTATTAACAGGGCACCCCTCAGTCCTGCACTCTATACACAGGGCACCCCTCAACCCTGCACTTTATACAGAGCACACATCTGAAGGTCTGGTATGTAACAATGCCCCACTGTTAGTACAATCTGGTCACACCCACAACTTGATGCAGAGGACTGGCCGTGCTCAGCTGGAGGGGTGACACCATGTTTTTCCACACCAGGTGACATCAACCCTAGTGACACCACTGCTCTGACCTGTGGGGACCTTGCTTTGCCATTCTCGGCAGTTGGCCCTAGGAGCCTCTAGTTTAACGGCAGCCTTCGGTGCACTTATTTTTGGTCCAACTACTTGCCCAAAGCGACCACACCACCAGCTTTTCTGGTCTTCATCTGGGTCCCTCCATAGAGGGTCCTCACCCTTAGCACTGTCCCTGTCAGACGGGGATCCTGTCCCTAAACTAGCCATTCACAGAAATTGTACCAAACCCAAAAGCTGGAGTCTTAAATAGGTTCTGCTTCTGCCTGACCCAAGATGGTCACTAGGGTCACATGGGGCACCAGTGTCCAATCAGACAGCTATCTCCCTGCGACTGCAGGAAGTCATAGAGGAACCAAGTTCCTCACAACTTCCTTCCCCTTTTGCATTGCCACTTCAGTCGAGTGCCACCTGCAGTGGGGAGTACAGACTGCACCTGCCTAGACGGGGTGACTACCACCATTACTCTCTGCATGTTGGGGTGTTGGCACAATAATGAAGACATGTTTTGGGGGTACACAGGCTGCAGTATACGCAGTGTATAGTGTGAGCTCAGACTCTATAGAACAGAATCCCTTTTCAGCATCATGTAGTCACCTCCACTTCCCATCTCAATGCACTTAGTGCTCCTCACTTCTCCCCACATCCGTCTTTCCCTCATTCTCTGTCCTGCAATGTTGGGAGGTACGATTATCATGACTACTGCAAATAAAAGCTTCTTCCTTCTGTACTCTGATCTCCGTGTCCTATAATACTCACCCAGCCCAGCTTCCCCCCCCTGTAGGAGGGTGTCACCCCTCCCCCACTGCATTCCACTTCGGTGTCAGAGACTTTTAGTTTCATTTCTCTTCTGCTGTCAGCGATGGCGTTTGCTGCTTTGAGAGCTGAGCTGGAATGTTCCGTCTGTCTGGACATTTATACTGATCCTGTAATCCTGAAATGTGGACACAACTTCTGCCGGGTCTGTATTGATGGTGTGCTGGATACACAGGAGGGGTCTGGAGGATATTCCTGTCCTGAATGCAGAGAGAAGTTTCCGGGTCGTCCTCCACTGCAGAAGAACATGAAACTACGTAACATAGCAGAGGATTTGCTGCCTGCTCAGCCAGATCAGGAGGACTCCGGGGTCTTCTGTACTCACTGTGTGGACTCTCCTGTACCTGCTGTTAGATCCTGTCTACACTGTGAGGTTTCTCTGTGTGATAAACACCTGAAAGTCCACAAAAAGTCCCCAGAACACATCTTAACTGACCCCACCTTGTCCATGGAGAGCAGGAAATGCTCCGTCCATAAGAAGATCCTGGAGTATTACTGCACCGAGGATGAGACCTGTATCTGTGTGTCTTGTTGTATGATTGGAGAACACACAGGACATAAGATGGTGTCACTGGATGGGGCTTCTGAGAAGAAGAAGGAGACACTGAGGAATGTTCTGCAGAAACTTCTGACAAAGAGAGAGGAGATGGAGGAAAGAGTCCAGAGTCTTCAGAAACACAGGAGGAAAGTAGAAGAAGAAGCAGCTGGTGACACCAAGAGAGTCACTGCCCTGTTTAAAGTCCTCAGGAGACGTCTGAAAGTCCTGGAGAAGAGAGTCCTGAGGGACATCTCCGGGAGGGCAGAGCGGGTCTCCATCTTCATCCAGGATCTGGAAATAAAGAAGGAGGAGCTGTCCAGGAAGATGCGTGACATTGAGGAGATGTGTAACATGACGGATCCACTGACTGTCCTACAGGAATCAGACACAGGTGACTTGTGTGATACTGAGGATGGAGATAATGAGGACAGAGAGAGACATGAGGACCTCCTCCATGATGGAGGGGGGCTGGATGTGGCGGGGGTCTTACACACAGGTTTATCTGATATAATAACAGGGGTAAATGTATCCTTCTATATACAGGGGGCTGCAGACATATTACTGGATGGAAACACAGCTTATAATTATCTACAGATATTAGATGACAGGAAAACTGTATCCAGGTCATATAGAAACCAGAATAGCCCAGAAACATCAGAGAGATTCCAGTGTTCTCAGGTGATGAGCAGTCAGAGGTTCTCCTCAGGGAGACATTACTGGGAAGTGGATGTCGGGGGGTCAGATAGCTGTGTAGTCGGGATGTGTTACCCCAGTATAGACCGGAGAGGAGAGAAGTCAGTGATTGGATATAATACCATGTCCTGGGGCTTGGTCAGGGTTGGTGAAGAGTATTCAGTGATACATGACAGACATCAGATCCTCTTTCCCCCCAATCCCTCCAGTAACAGAGTCAGGATATATCTGGATTATGAAGCCGGGCGGATCTCCTTCTATGATCTGTGTGACCCGATCCGACACCTCCACACCTTCATCACCACCTTCACTGAGCCCCTCCATGCTGGGGTATGTGTATGGAGAGGTTGTATAAAGATCTGTGGGGGGAGGGGGGAGATGTGAGAACTCCGCCCACAGTCTGGTGATGTCAGATGAAGAATTGGAATTCATTTAATATTCATCCAATAGTATAAAGAGGTGGGCAGGGCTTCAGTCTCCACAAATGTTTCTATAGTAACTAAAGTTGAGATGTCTTACTGATCCCTGTGGAGTATTACTGGAGTAACAGTAACATGTTCCTATTGGTCAGTGAGGATGGGTGTGGCCTATCTATCTATCTATCTATCTATCTATCTATCTATCTATCCTATGACAATCTGACCCCTCCTCCCTGCCCCTTCCCCATGTGGTCCCTCTGTATAGGGTGGCACCATGATCAGACATAGAGTGTGGGGTGTGGTCACTGGGATGGGGTCACCACTCCTCTCTGCAACTTTCCCTCTTCCTTTCCCCTCCCCCACCTCTCTGCCTCTCCCTCAAGTGGTCCCCCTGTGTGGGGTGGCACCATGATCAGATATAGAGGGTGGGGTGCAGTCACTGTGATGGGATAGGATGGGATCACCTCTCCTCCCTGCTCCTTCTTGCCCCTCCCCCATGTGTTTCCTCTGTATGGGGTGGCACCATGATCAGACAAAGGGTGGGATGCGGTCAATGTGATGGGATAGGATGGGGTCACCTCTCTTCTCTGCCCCTCCCCCTCCTCCATACAATCTATACTACAAAGAGATGGAAATCAATGTAACAATCTGAGAGGAAATATATGAAGACGTCTTCTACAGATTTACTACTGAAAGAAATAATCTGATGTACCAGAGAGCCCAGACTGTGTTTCTTAGTCCCCGGTCACAGCGGTGCGACTCGTCATGTGAGTTGATAGTTTCTCATCACATGACAAGTCGCACTCTATTGTCCACAATGGAAGCGGTCATACCGGTACAAATCCCCCTCCATCCGAGTCGCACCGATTATGAAAGTTCTTCCTGCACTACTTTTTCCAAGTTCAGCTGCGACTTGCATAGACTTGTATATAAAGTCACACAGATGTCCTGCAAGTCGCACCTGAAGTCCCAGTGACATCCGACTTTGGAATCGAGTGACTTCAAGTGACGTTTCCAGATTACAAAGTGGGATCCAGTGGGACTGAAGACTTAGTTTGTAGGCCGAGTGGGTCAGGATTAGATCCCCGGTCAGGTGTTTCCTATCTGGGGCTCCAATAAAGAGATTTCTCATCACTTCCTGTCCCGGTGACAACATTTTCCTAGACAGGAAATTAGGGGAACTCTCCAACAGAAACACAGAGTGAAATAAGAATCCTATGTTTAGTGGAGTAAAGAAGGGGAAGGTTTGGGGCCCTGTCAGATCTTTCTATGTCTGGGTTCCTGGTACAGATTGGCCCTCACTCCTTGTCCCGGAGCCCCCTATAGTAGGAAAAGCCAGCCGGGGTTCTCCTCCTTCCCCACACCATCCACAACTAGAAATCAAGTCTTTGTCTTAGCATGGACTGTAATAGAACATCTCCTTCATTCGCCCACATATGTAAACGGTGTTCCCACCACACATGTGAGGTATCACCACAAACGTTACAACAAGAGCAATGATGGCGGCTCCAGACCTCCTCTGTAACTCCAAACTGGTAACCCCTAAAAATGTTTAAATCCTCACTTTTTTAAGAGATTTTTAAGTTCCATAGTTTGGCGCCATTTTACAAGCGTAACAAGTTAGGTATCTATTTACTTTTTATGTCACCAAAAACGGGTTATATATTATGTTTTTTGCATTAAAATTCATGAAAGTGTATTATTTCCCAAAAGATTGCGTTTGAAAAATCACAGAGTAAATAACGCGTGACATAAAAATTTGCATCACCCACCATTTTATTCTCTCGGGTCTCTTCTTAATATATATATAATGTTTAGGGGTTCTAAGTCTTTTTCTAGTAAAACAATGGTGATTGGTACATGTAGGGGGAATGTGAGAATCGGTGTGGGGGGGGGAAGTCGTGAAGAAACGATGTTGGATTCTATGAGATATTGGAAATGGTCTTTAGAGATGGAGGACATGGATGTTCTGAATCTATCTCTGCTTTCATCTTAGAATTCTCCTCTTTCTAGTACTTGCCGTGTTACACAAGATAGCTATGGAAGGAGGCTCCTTCCAGCATTTCTATGGAAGAGAAGGATCCTCTTAGAGGGCGGGGCTAGCCTCGGCCCCGTGTTGGTCCCCCCAATAGAAATTCCTATCATGGTGTAGCGCCTCCCCTGGTGGTTTCCAGGTATCTGCAGCCACAGCATGGGCACTCTGACATTGTTGTATACAAATGTAGCAATCTATACATTTCTGTGTTTTCTTCATTTTTGGAACATTTTGTTGTGTTGATTCTTAAACAATCCTCCATTATTCTTCTCCCTGAAGAAGTGGATCCCAATCCAGGAAACGTGTCGAGTTCAGTCATAGAATACAAATGGGAGGAGTTTGTAGAAATGAATGTGTGGGGGTGGAGATGACCATACGTTCTGGAAATGGATACATTATGTACAAATAATGATGACAAATGGAGGTTATCTAAAAGCTTTGTTCTCAATGAATTTATAACTTCATGATTCTTCTGGAATAAAGTATATGAAATGGTAATATAATATATTTTGTGTGAGTTGTGCCTCAAAAATCCTTCCATTCCATTGACACATTCTCTATATACACCCCCACACCACAGTGCCAAGAGCCTGAGCCACTGTAAGCTTCTTGTGTGCGGGGACCTGGAGAAGTGCAGCCCCATCGCTGGGGTGTCTGTGCCCACCCAAGGTTCAAAGTACTGAGAGGCTGAGAGGTCTCCTGCCATGACAGAACCCAAGGCTGGAGAGACCTGCTGCTGGTGTGAGGGCCTACACCAGAGCTGAGCTTCTGGGACCTGACTTCAGAGAACTGCAGACTGCCAAGTGATCTGGATCAGATTTCTGTGTACCAGGAGAGTTAGGGCAATAGATACGGCTCTTTATTCAGAAACCCACTATCCATCTACTGCACACTCTAAAAGGGACAGCTACACGTACACCACCTTCAGAAGGGCCCCAACGAAAGCTGGCCAAGACTAAGAATTAGCTACCAATACTTTATAGCCACCTCCAGGGGTACCCCTTTTGTCAGGAGCACATATGCCCGGCCACTATTGGAGCTGTATGCATGAAGTACACATGAGGACCTTTATTTTCTTGGTTTCATTGATTGCAATACTGTAACCCTGTTTGTGTCCATTATAATTTGGTATAACATTGTTACGGTTATAGGGCGGCCTATCGGGCATTGCCAATCTAGTACAGCATCTGTAACCCTGTGTGCTTGCTTGTTCATTGATTTATGAAATATTTATCAGCATTGCTTTACTACATTCATCTAACCTCCTCCAGTTGCTTGGCCTACTCTCTGTGTAGTGTCATAGAGGGGCAGCTTACTAACGCATGGGTTACACGGGCTCCAACCTACAACCGGGTGTGTCAGTGGGGACCAAGCATCTCTAAGAGTCGTGGCAGAACAGAGGACCTGTCATCACCAGCGGCTCCTGAGGGGTAAGCGCTACAAAAGGAAGACAACAAATGTTACATCTAAAATATATAAAGTCGGCAAAGAAATAATATTTGAAGGGAGTGTCACATTTCCTGAACCCCAATCACATCTGTGGGGGACACCTTCTGGGAGTTAATTGTGCCCATTTTTTAAGGCTAATAGAGAGATGGTCACATAAAGGGCATGGGGGGAGCGGGGGCGGGGCATTGCCGGGGGGAGCGGGGGCTGGGCATTGCCGGGGGGAACCTATACCAATGCACAAAATGTTAAAATTTGCTGGAATTGTCAGACTAATAACATGGCGGCTAAAATGGACCAAAGCACAAAAATACAAACATTTGGTGTGGCTGGGAGCAGTGATTTCAGTAATATTTATAGAGAACCATTAAAAATGCAAAATTCCATTACATGAAATGTCTGGGGGACACCCATGACATCATTGTCCAAATATGGTTCCTTGCATAGTTGTTCAGTGATGTCATATGGGAGACCCCGCCCCCCTTGTATATATGGGCTTTCAGCTGTCATTCAGTGTGAGGGAATAGATAGGACCAGACGTGGATCGGTAAGCAGAGTTTCCATCTTTTTCCCAGTTGGCCAGCATTGGGCATCACGACTGAAGTGGATCTACATGGCGGGACCATGTGATCGATGATGAATGTACATCAATGGGACTTCTGTTGATGAGTAAAGGACTTGGTAATACCTGTGTACATGTTTTCTTTGTGAATGAGTACTATGTACAGCCACCAGGCCCAGGTTGTGGGGAAGAAGCCCTTGTCCTCATCAACATGGGAAAGGGTGCTTTGCCAGGAGATCCCCCCTTGACCAGGTACCCCTCCATGTTTAGGTCATGTGGTCAGGTATGGTTCAGAGGAGGGGACCCCCCCTTTCATTGCCTGCCTCAGGCTGCATGTTTGGTAAAGTGTTTGGTATGCATTTTTGGGGGACCCCACACTTTTGTTTTATTTTAGCCGGGGGGGTTCAACCTTAAAAACCCTACTAGACATGAAGGGCCTGATATGAATTGCACCATTTTTTCTATCCCATACTTACACGGCCATGTAAGCAAATATCGCCATTCGTGTCATTGGTTGTCAAGGGCTTGGCTGTACCAACTCCTGACCACAGAAGAAATCAGCCATAACCCCACTACCATTTTTTTCCAGGAAATGGCCGGATTTCACATGGAAGTGGTCCTAGCGGCTCTAGCGGCGATCCCCTCCCGCCACTCGAAGGTGTTTCTCGGGCTTACTGTTAACGCCGTAAAAAACAGACCACCCAAAAGATGGGCAAAAAGTAGATACTATGGTGACAGATATCATAGATGCTGAAAAATCCGTCCTTAATAGCAGGTACGGGAAAACATGGATTTGTAGGACTTTGTGTTTGAGGGAGACTTCAGTGTGGATTTACACATCTTACACCAAGAATTCAATTCGGAAACATGAATAGACAAAACAGACGGAACATTCATGATGGAATTCAAATCTCCATGTCCTATAAGAGTGGCATACCGAAGCAATATGCTGCCTAATGGTGTCACAAATACAGATGAAGGGGGCCCTCATATAGGAGTCTGGGGTCCCATAGGGCCCAGAAACATCAATATGCATTGAAATGGATCATAAGTCATAAATACGCCGAGAATTGCACCCAACGATTTCCAATATGAACCAGGCCCTATGTTAGTTAGTGAGGCATATCTACAAACAGATGATGGAAGAAGGATTCAGTCCCATCCCATTGGTTAATAGGCCCCAGAAAAGGGACAAATGTCCCCGGAGTTCCTGTTGCAGGTGTTGGAACCCACAATTGGCATCTATAAAGCTGAAGTAGGACACATGAAATGGCATGGAGACAGAGGCATAGATGCAGCAATAGAGTCCATAGGAAATAATATGGTGTGGATGGCGTAGGTCCAGAATTATAGGGAACACTATTGGCACCGGACCTTTATAACTCCAAACCTCTTCTGGTCCTCGGGACCTATGTTGTGAGGGAGTATGAAGGGTCCCAGTGTCTCCAATCACAGCTCATCTATATCATGTGATTAACTGTGGCTAACCACATGCCGCCCAGCCACCGCCTATAAACGGCGGCAGGGCGGCGCTCGTAGGCAAAATGACGTTTTAAAACGAACCTCCGCAAAACAGGTAGGGGGCACGCGTGAGGCGCGTGCCCGCCCTGCCTGTCCCGCGGGTGTCCGCAGCGGGTGTCAGCCGCCGGGTCACGGCCGGTTTTTACCAGCCATTTTCCCGCGATGAGCTGTTATCACTGACACAGAGCAGAGCTGCATTGTTTACACACAACCTGCTCTGTGACAGTTTCCCCGACAAGCTGAAGAGAGAGAGAAGAATTTCTCTCCCTCGATCAGCTCCCCCCTCCCTCCCCCCGTCCAGCACACACCCCCCGCCCCCTAGTAAAACACTCCCCTTACACAGTAAACTCTAAATATGTTAACCCCTTCCTCCCCAGTGACATTAGTACAGTGTCAGTGGGGTTTTTTTTCACTGATCACTGTATTGGTGTCACTGGGGATGTCAGTGACCCCAAGTCAGTTCCCCCCCAGCGTCAAAATGTCCGCCACAGTCCCGCAGTCCCGCCATAAGTCGCTGATCGCCGCCATAAGTCCCTGATCGCCGCAATATGTCGCTGATCACCGCCATTATTAGTATAAAAAAAATTTAAAATCCCAGTATCTTTCCCGCCATTTGTAAACGCTATAACTTTCACGTAAACCAATTAATTGACACGTATTGGGGGTTTTTTTCAGCAAAGACATGTCGCAGAATGCATCTTGGCAGAAATTTATGACTAAATTTGATTTTTGCATTTTATTTTACTGGACATGTTTTATAGCAAAAAGTCCAAAATATTGTTTTTTTTCCCTCAAAATTCATTTATGTACCGTATTGCATGACCGCGCAATTGTCCGTTAAACTAGCGCAGCGCTGTATAGCAGAAAAATGGTGTAAATTGCAGTATCTATACCATAGTTTGCAGACGCTATAACTTCACACAAAGCAATCAATATACACTTATTGGGATTTTTTTTACCAAAAACATGGAGCAGAATACATTTTGGCCTAAATTTATAACCAACTTTGAATTTACTATATATTTTTTATAGTTGAAAAGTAAAAAATATTATTTTTCTTCAAAATTTTTGGTCTTTTTTTGTTTATAGCGTGAAAAATAAAAAGCGCACAGATGATCAAATTACACCGAAAAAAAGCTCTATTTGTGTGAAAAAAAGGACATAAATTTTGTTTGGGTGTAGCATTGCATGACCGCGCAATTATCAGTTGAATTAGTGCAGCGCCGAGTAGCAAAAAGAGGCGTGGTCATTAAGGGGGGTAAATCCTCAGGAGGGGGAGGGGTTAATCACAGCTACTCACAACAAAAACATCTGAATGAATCAATTTAATTCAGTTAAATTCTTGCTTATAGCAAAGAAATTATTTGCTATAAGCAATCATAATCTGTAAAAAAAAAAAACTGATCACTTCCCCAGAGTAGTACAATGATACTGTGGTAACACTTTACTACTCTGGTCACAGGGTATTATGGGAAAAAATGTAATAAAAAATAAAGAAAATTGAATTTTTTTTTGTACTGTCACCATTCAGTGTTCCTGATCTCCACCACACCAGTTATATGATGACGCTGTACTGCACTGGTGACAGCATGGAAAAAAAAGAATTGCAAAAAAAAAGTAATTTCTTAATTTTCCAAAAAATTATAACAACCAAATTACAACTTCAAAAAAATCACCATGCCTCTTACTAAATACCTCGGATTGTCTACTTTGCAAAAAGGGGATATCTGTACTGTCCTGACATTTGGGGGGATTTGTACTGTTCTGACATTTGGGGGGATTTGCACTGTCCTGACATTTGGGGGGATTTGCACTGTCCTGACATTTGGGGGGATTTGTACTGTCCTGACATTTGGGGGGATTTGTACTGTCCTGACATTTGGGGGGATTTGTACTGTTCTGACATTTGGGGGGGATTTGTACTGTCCTGACATTTGGGGGGATTTGTACTGTCCTGACATTTGGGGGGATTTGTACTGTTCTGACATTTGGGGGGATTTGTACCGTCCTGACATTTGGGGGGATTTGTACCGTCCTGACATTTGGGGGGATTTGTACTGTCCTGACATTTGGGGCATTTGTACTGTTCTGACATTTGGGGGGATTTGTACCGTCCTGACATTTGGGGGGATTTGTACTGTCCTGACATTTGGGGGGATTTGTACCGTCCTGACATTTGGGGGGATTTGTACCGTTCTGACATTTGGGGGGATTTGTACTGCCTGACATTTGGGGGGATTTGTACCGTCCTGACATTTGGGGGGATTTGTACTGTCCTGACATTTGGGGGGATATCTGTATTGTTCTGACATTTGGGGGGATTTGTACTGTCCTGACATTTGGGGGGATTTGTACTGTCCTGACATTTGGGGGGATTTGTACTGTCCTGACATTTGGGGGGATTTGTAAGTTTGCGAGAAGATATGTAAGTTTGGTACCTTTTTCTAGATCATTTTCATGGCCGGGCAGTTTGGCAGCAGGAGTTCATTTCAGATGGGAATTTTTGCCTTTTCATCGATGCTGCGGGATCCTTTTGTTTTTTTCAGCCATTTTGAACACGCTGGTGAGCCGAGCCTTGGCTCTAAAGGCTTCTGAGAAATATTGTGCTTCTGGAACTTTTTCCCATCAAAGTGGCTATTGAGTTATGGGGAAAAGCTTCAGTAATCGGTGTATACTCTTACGTACGGACAACAAAGGAGCATTATACGCCGCTACGTGTCTCTCATCAAAGTCTCCGCCAGTCATTGTTTTGTGCCGATATCTGGTCTACAAATGTCTTCCACTGAATTTATGGCTAAAAGCCAAACATATTCCTGGTAAAAGTTATGTTTTGGCGGATTCTTTCTCTCGGTTCCAGATGACACATTTCCTCCATCTATTCCCAGAAGCAGACCCAACAGGCACGGTTTGTCCTTCCCACTTGTAGGACCTCATTTGAACCCGGTCACTGACAACACAAAGCAGTCATTGGCTCCTTCAACATGGGTGGGATATCTGTCCGCCTGGTTTCTCCGGATATCGTTTTTGGAATTCTTTTTCTGAGGGTTTTGTATTTGTTATTTGGAAATTCCCTCTTGAGTAACAAATATTCATGGGCTAACATTTACAAAATCCGTTCCGAGGTTTCCTTTTTTTTTCTTCTAAGATTATACACTCCGCCTTCTTGTTTTAGCCTTTTTATTGTTCGGCTCTCGAAGGTCATAGAAAAAGTAATTCTCATACTGATTCTGGACAAGCTGTTACCCCTCAGCTGTTCACAATTACAAACTCGGTTGTTTTTTCTGATTTTGAAGCAGTTTTGCTTCGGGATGTTTTTTTCAGTTGCCCTTTTTTGCTGCTTTAAGGATTTCAGAAATAGTCTCTTCTAACAAAAATGATGACTCCGGCATACGAGTGAAAGGACCCGTCACTGGAGAGCAATCCATTAAACTACAGGAAAATCAGAAGCAGATCAGTTAGGTAAGGGTACCTGGGTTACGTTACACGTCTTCCCTCGTTCCCCTATTTGTCCTGTGCAGCTTAGAAAAGACTAAAAACCTAAAAAACAGACCGGATCGTAGAGATCTGCCTTTTAGTCATGGAAATGGTTCCCCACTTACCAGATTTCAGTTTATTAGAGTCTTTTAAAATGTAATAAAAAATTGAAGTTGAACCTCAATTATCTCCACATTCCTTTAGGGCGTCCACTGAAGGATCTCAACTAGGTTTGGAAGATAAAAAGCCGGAAGATGTAAATCCAATTGTTGGAGATCATACATAAGTCCTAACACGTCTATTTGATTCATTGTAGGTGGTACAAGTGTAATCAGGATTATCGGCCCTTCCTACGTCTACTGGGCACATAAGCGGCCCCCAGAAGGGTATCTTCTACTATCTTAGGTTTAAATCCAAGTAACTTGAGAGTTTTTCGGAGTGGTAGACGGGGAATGGTTTGTTTTTTGAAACTGGAAGATTACACTCACCGGCCACTTTATTGGGTCCTCCTGTTCAATGGCTTGGTAACACAAATTGCTAATCAGACAATCACATGGCAGCAAATCAATGCATTTAGGCATCTAGACGTGGTGAAGATGACTTGCGGAAGTTCAAACCGAGCATCAGAATGGGGAAGAAAGGGAATTTATTATTATTATACAGGATTTATGGCGCCAACAGTGTCCTCAGCGCTGTACAATATAACGGGAGACAATACAGCAACAATACAGATCAGTACAAGAGGGATAGGAGGGCCCTGATCCTGGGAGCTTACAATCTAAGAGGGAGGGGCTGATCCTGGGAGCTTACAATCTAAGAGGGAGGGCCTGATCCTGGGAGCTTACAATCTAAGAGGGAGGGCCCTGATCCTGGGAGCTTACAATCTAAGAGGGAGGGGCTGATCCTGGGAGCTTACAATCTAAGAGGGAGGGCCTGATCCTGGGAGCTTACAATCTAAGAGGGAGGGCCTGATCCTGGGAGCTTACAATCTAAGAAGGAGGTGCTGATCCTGGGAGCTTACAATCTAAGAGGGAGGGCCTGATCCTGGGAGCTTACAATCTAAGAGGGAGGCCCTGATCCTGGGAGCTTACAATCTAAGAGGGAGGCCCTGATCCTGGGAGCTTACAATCTAAGAGGGAGGCCCTGATCCTGGGAGCTTACAAGGGATTTAAGTGACTCTGAACGTGACATGGTTGTTGTTGCCAGATGGGCTGGTGTGAGTATTTCAAAAACTGCTGATCTGGGATTTTCCCGCACAACCATCTCTGGGGTTTACAGAGAATGGTCCGAAAAAGAGAAAATATCCAGTGAACAGCAGTTGTGTGGAGGAAAATGCCTTGTTGAGGTCAGAGGTCAGAGGAGAATGGGCAGACTGGTTGGAGATGATAGAAAGGCAACAGTAACTCCAATAACCCCTCGTTACAGCCAAAGTATACAGAATACCATCACTGAACGCACAACACATCCATCCTTGAAGCAGATGGGCTACAGCAGCAGAAGACCACACCGGGTGCCACTCCTGTCAGCTAAGAACAGGAAACAGAGGCTGCAACTCACACAGGATCACCAAAATTGGACAACAAAAGATTGGAAAAATGTTCTGGTCTGATGAGTCTGCAGTACATGTTTTGATTTGGAATAGAATGTGTCGTGTTCCCAATGCATTTGTGTGGATGGAAATAAAAGCTATTAGAAGGATTTTCAGCTTTATTCACTTTTGTCAACACACTGATATTAATTTGAACACAACTGTATCTGTACACCCAGAAGCTATAGGCAACAATATTAAACTATTAAAGATAGGAGCACTTGCCTAGTAATCTCTGTATTCTGGTCTGGGTTCAGCGACAGCTTTCCCATGGACAGGACCTCTCTCTCTCTCTCTCTATTTTTTAGCTCCTCCGGAACTACAAATCCCAGAAAGCTGATCCAGCGCAGGATGATGGGGAGATGATATATTTGGCTGCTTCTGGCTCTTTCTCTCGGCCCGGGGGGCTCAGACAGGATGGATGGAGGCTGCCGTTCCACAGTCCGGGATAGTGAGGCTCATCTGCTGTATCTGCATAGCTGTGTCGCAGATCTCCACGTCGGGGGTCCACGGCCGCTCACCATCCTCCAGCACTCTTCACAGCTCCTCTCTCCTCATCCACTAGAGCCGGCTGTGTGACCATCGCCTTCTCTCAGCGGAGACCCCAGGACCTGCACAGCGCCCCCTGCAGTGCCAGAGATGACATCTATACCATGATTGGTCAGAGGGCAGCTGCCCACCTACCTTTTACAAGGCTGCACAAAGACACTGCTAGCCGACATTGGATGATTCAAATCTATTAGAGAATCCTTGAATTGTTGTCCTCTCAGTTCTGTCTGCCATTCTTCTTTACTCTTCACCTTTAAAGGGCCCCAATCTGCTAGCAGAGGATACTATCCCCAACCTTTGGATGGACTATTCCATATCCACAAGTGCTCATTGTATTTAAAGGGGCGCCCCTCCTTAATACCAACATTTCTAGAAAGGCATTCATGTGTTCCCATTGCATTGTACCAGTGGTCACAAGGGAGCTGGCTGCCTTCGTAAGTCTCTCGTCCACAACCAGTGCTTCCCTCCCAATAGGCACCATTGATGCACAGTGGTTATGCGCAATCTGCTGATATTATTTAACCCCTTCATGCCTGAGGGTAAAACAAATCTTAACGCCTAAGCACAATTTTGAAACTTTGACCCGTGTTAGTAAAACTGTCCATATCATCACAACTACTTCGTACATCCGGGTGGATTACAGTTGCAAGAAAAAGTATGTGAACCCCTTGGGATTACGTGGAGTTTTGCATGAATTGGGCATAAAATGTGCTCTGAATGTCATCTAAGTCACAACAATAGAAGAACACAGTCTGCTGAACATAATACTACACAAACTTTAGATGTTGCCATGGTTTAATTACACATAACATGTAAACATTCACAGTGCAGGGAGGAAAAAGTATGTGATGCCCTAGCTTAATGACTTCTCCCAGAGCTAATTGGAGCCAGGAGTGAGCCAACCTTGACTCCAATCAGTGTGATGATATTGGATGTGTTGCTGACACCTGTTTTGGGTTTACTGGTTTCAAGAAGCACTGTCTAATGTGAACCATGCCTCGCAGAAAAGAGCTCTCAGAAGACCTACGATCAAGAATTGTTGACTTGCATGAAGCTGGAAAGGGTTACAAAAGTATCTCCTTGAGCCTTGATGTTCATGTGTCCACGGTAAGACAGACTGTCTACAAATGGAGAAAGTTTAGCACTGTTGCTACTCTCCCTAGGCGTGGTCGTCCTGTAAAAATGACTGCAAGAGCACAGCGCAGAATGCTGCATGAGGTAAAGAAGAATCCCAGAGTGTCAGCTAAAGACCTACAGAAATCTCTGGCACATGCTAACATTTTTGTTGACACATCTACAATAAGGAAAACATTAAACAAGAATGGAGTACATGGGAGGACACCACGGAGGAAGCCATTGCTGGCCAAAAAGAATATTGCAGCACGTTTGAAGTTTGCAAAAGAGCACCTGGATGTTCCACAGCACTACTGGCAAAATATACTGCGGACAGATGACACCAAGATTGAGTTGTTTGGGAAGAACACACAACACTATGTGTGGAGAAAAAAAGGCCCAGCACACCAACATCAAAACCTCATCCCCACTGTGAAACATGGCGGAGGGAGCATCATGGTTTGGGGCTGCTTTGCTGCCTCAGGGCTGGACGGATTGTTGTCATTGATGGGAAAATGAATTCCAGAGTTTATCAAGACATTTTGCAGGAAAACGTACGACCATCTGTCCGCCAACTGAAGCTCCGCAGAGGATGGGTGATGCAACAGGACAATGACCCAAAGCATACAAGTCATTCAACAAAACAATGGCTGCAACAGCACAGAATACGCCTTCTGGAGTGGCCCAGTCAGAGTCCTGACCTCAACCCCATTGAAATGCTGTGGCATGACCTTAAGAGAGCGATTCACACCAGACATCCCAAGAATATTGCTACACTGAAACAGTTTTGTGAAGAGGAGTGGTCCAAAATGACTCCAGATCATTGTGCAGGTCTGATCTGCAACTACAGGAAACGTTTGGTTGAGGTTATTGCTGCCAAAGGAGGGTCAACCAAATATTAAGTCCAAAGGTTCACATACTTTTTCCTCCCTGCACTGTGAATGTTTACATGTTATGTGCAATTAAACCATGGCAACATCTAATGTTTGTGTAGTATTATGTTCAGCAGACTGTGTTCTTCTATTGTTGTGACTTAGATGACGTTCAGAGCACATTTTATGCCCAATTCATGCAAAACTCCACGTAATCCCAAGGGGTTCACATACTTTTTCTTGCAACTGTATACTGTGTCTTTTTTCAGGACTAATTGGGCGTTCATTTGGTGGTAAATGGGAATGGATAGCTCCTGAATTTTTTATTATCAAAGGAAAACTGGGCCAAAATAGTAAAAATAAATATATTTTTTTAAATTTTTCTGTGTTTCTTGCTACTACCGTAACATACTGCCAGAGAACAACCCAAAATAAATTCTCCAGCTCTTTACGATCGCAGCGATACCATATATGTGGAGGTTATTTGTTGTACCCGGAGTACGGCCCAGAAACAAGAGTGCGCATTTTGTTTTTTGTTTTCCTAAAAACACACTGACACTAACTGTCACTGATACCAATTTAAATAAAAAATAAAATCCTAACCTTTGACCTTGACCTTTGACCCTGACCTTGACCCAGACACTAACCCTGGCACTGAACTAGATCAAACCTTGATCTAGTTTTTTTTTTTAATTTTTTCTTTTATTCTCTAATATTTTATTATCTTTTTTTTTACAAACTTTTTTTTTCCTCTATGCAAGGAAGGTAAGAGATACAATGTGTCTCTCTCCTCCATTCATAAGAAAAAAAAAACAAGGGGGCCGGGCTGTACAATGACTGATCATTGTAATAGCCTACCAGAGGCTATCACAGCGATCATGTGACCCTGAATCGGCAGTCCCAGGTCCTGATAGTTAGAATAGGATCCGGGGCTCTCAGTGACACCGCGGTCTTTGTGCTGGGAATGCGTTGTGTGGTGCGCTCCCAGCAGAGGGACAGGTATGCAGATATGCGGCCCCACGGAAAAAGCCCGGTTCTGTGAGGACGCAGATTTGTGTGACGTCGGCAGGAAGGGGTTAAGCATTGACATCCACTTTGTGTTACCATTGCTTACTACTTGAAATTCTGTGCATCACTGACAATGGGCTGTAATCCCCCCTACTTGAGCATCACTAAGGTATTTCATACAACTGTACTAATGAATGATTTGGGCTATTGCCCCTTTTATTCTGTGCTGGGTGGTATTGGGGAGCATTATTGGTCTGAACCTAGGGTGTCAGATGGGATGAGGAGTTCAGAGGGTGAAGGCAGCACCAGAAGACAGGCACCGTCCAGCAGCTTCTAGGGGGGTGGCGCTACATTTGTGAATGCATGAAGTGGGGGATTATTCCCCTCCACAGACCCCCACAACCACTGGCCAGGGTTGTGGGGATGAAACCTTTGTTGTCATCAACATGGGGAAAAGGGTGCGTTACCAGAGGACCCTCCTGGCAAGGCATCCCCCCATTTTGAGGGTAGGGATGAGCTTAAGGTTATGTCTGAACCCAGGCCTTGATCGAACCTCGGCCTCCCACCACAGCTCCCCCAATACTCACCTGAGCGCCTTCTTGGTCCAACGATGTGCATGAGAGCCTCGACTGCCCCGGGACTCCTTCTCCTTATTGGCTGAGACATCAGTGAAATCTATTGGCTCCCACTTCTGTCAATCACAGCCAGTGAGCCAATGAGGAGGGGGTAGGGGGTAGGGCCAAGCCATGGCTCCAGGTGTCTTATGGATGCATAGAGGAAGGCTCGGGAGTGAGCTTGCGCCAGTGCCCCCGTAGCAAGTGGCTCCCTATTGGGGACACTGGTCAAGGAGGGAGGGGCAAGGAGCGCAGGTGGGGGACCTGAGAATCAGGACTGCTCTGTACAAAACCATTACAGAACAGGTAAGTATAACATGTTTGTTATATAAAAAAAAGCGGAACCTTTCATACCCCTTTATCAACCAGAGGCATCAATGACCCTATTCACTCACATGGCCGTGGAAGCACGGGATAAACAATGTTCAGAAATGTTTTACATTCTGTCACCAGAGCAGTAAAGTGTCATCATATAACTGGTGTGGCGCTGATCAGGGACACTGTCTGGTGACAGGATATAAAAAAAAATATATGTATATATATATATATATATACACAGTATACTGTATACTGTATATATACACACACACATATATATATATATATAAATAAAATTATTATTATTATATAATTTTAATTTAATTTATTTTTTATTTTTGATAAATGTTTGCTTTTTTTTAACATACAGTGACCAAAGCAATACAATTCTTTTTTTTTTTCTACACACACACTGTTTGTGATTGGCCCTGTCTGTACCATGTGATTGCTGTAACCAATCACAGAGCTCATCACAATGGTACACAGTGGATGATATGAAACAAAGCCATTCATTGTGTACAATTGTCATATGATCTGCTGTGATAGGCCACAGTGATCACATGCTACCGGCAGCAGGGCGGTGGACATAACAGGTGATAGATTGCACCGGAGTGTTGCCCATGGGGCTCCCACCCAGTCTATTGTAAGGGGCTCAGGATGCAGTACTAGATAATTGGGCAATGCCCTGTAGGCTGAATATAACTTTAACCGTAGCAATGTTAAACCAAATTGTAATGGATTTATTCGAGTTAAAGTATTGGCATCAACTAAATCGAGAAAATAAAGGTCCTTGTGTGCACACCATCCACACAGCCCCCATTAGTGGGTGAGCATATGTGTTTGTGATGAAAGGGTACCCCTGGAGGTGGCTATAATGTATTGGAGCCTTATTGTCAGTGTTGGGCAGCTTTTATTGGGGCCCTTCTGTAGGTGGTGTATGTGTAGCTGTCTCTTTTAGGGTGTGCAGTACATGGCTAGTGGGGTGCTGAACAAAGCAATCTCTATTGCCTTAACTGTGTTGGGATGAACACGGATGGTCAGCTCACCTCTCCTTGTACACAGAAATCTGATTCAGATCACTTGGCAATCTGCAGTTCTCTGAAGTCAGATCCTGGTGGCTCAGTGTCTCAGCTCTGGTGTAGTCACTCACACAGGAGCAGGTCTCTCCAGCATTTGATTCCGGCATGACAGGAGAACTCTCAGTCCCTCAGTCCTTTAGTCCTTTTTTTTTTTTTAAGTCCGCAAACGTGCAACTATAACGAAAAAACCCGTAAGTGTTCACAAAAAAAGTGCAAGTGCAAAACACCACACGAAAAAGTGCACTTAGGGGTGTGCTGTGTCCTACCCCTAAAGGGGCTTGGACCACTTACCCTGATCCCCCGGGGCACGAAGCTCCTGACGGGGACAAGGTTCCCAATTGGTCCTCCTGGCCAAAAGGCCTGGTGGACCACCGTTCCTTGTGTCCAGCCGAAGCCAGACACACAGTACTTGGTCAGGGGGCTCTCCCGAAGAAAAGCCCCCTAGGGATCAGGGGAGGAAGGAACCAAAAGGCCACACATCCTCCCCCTAGACTTCAGGGTAGGCCCGAGGACCCACACCCTCCATCCATGAAACACACACATAAGCGAAAGAAAAAGTAACAAACGTGGGAGGTGTAAATAAATAAAATAAATAAATAAATAGAAAATTAAAAAATGGTACCGTGCCAAATTGTGCACAGACCAGGCCCTGAGGCCCGTAGCAAAAATTGCCCTGGACTTAGCCAAAAGACCTGGTCCTTAGGGCGCTGTGCAAAAAGAGTGAAAAACAGTGACCATGTGCCATCTTCACACCGTGGGGTCCCACACCCAAGTGTTACTAGTGACACCCCTGAGGCGACTACTCAGGGGGCACTGAGTTTGCGGACTTTTTGCATCCTCAGCCCCTGGCCAGACCAAGGTAGATCCGTCCAAATCAGGAGGTACTGGGTCTTTCCAGTCTTCTCGGAGGAATTACTCCCGAGGCCCCAGAACGAATCATGGCGCTCCCCGGTTTCTGTCCCTCCGGTACTAGCCTTCCGGACCCCCATCATACCAGTGAGGGTACTATACAACAGCCATCCCCGCAAAGCTAGAATGGCCGGGAGCACCCCCACTGGACACTGATAAGAACAGATACTACACTTGATCTTAGCCAAAAGGCCGAGAAGCCTTTAGTCCTTGCTGTGGGCACAGGCACCCCAGCGATTGGACTGCACTTCTCCAGGTTCCCACACATGAGGGGCTCACGGTGGCTCAGGCTGTTGGCATGCCGGTGTGAGTGTGTATATAGAGAAAGTGTCAATTAATCCCTGGTGCACACTAGTGCTATGTGGGAAATGCTGCAAACCTTATATGTTCTCTGCACTGCACTGCATTTTGAGATCTGCTAAGGCTGTCAATTCAAAGTTAACGACACCCCAAAAGCAGATCTCTAACGCAGTGCGTTTGCCTGAACTGCAGTTCTAGTGATGCTAAAAAGAAGGTGCCGGCACGTGTTTGGTGCAGATGCAGGGTGATTTGAACCATAAAAAATTAACGGGCTCAAATCACACCACTCTGAATAGCAAGTGATTTGCACAGGAATGCAGTGCGATTCCCATGCGGTTTGCAGTGTGAATCTAAGCAGAATGGAAGGATTTTTGAGGCACAACTCACACAAAATATATTATATTACCATTTCATATACTTTATTCCAGAAGAATCATGAAGTTATAAATTCATTGAGAACAAAGCTTTCAGATAACCTCCATTTGCCATAATTATTTGTACATAATGTATCCATTTCCAGAACGTATGGTCATCTCCACCTCCACACATTCATTTCTACAAACTCCTCCCATTTTTATTCTATGACTGAACAGGACACGTTTCCTGGATTGGGATCCACTTCTTCAGGGAGAAGAATAATGGAGGATTGTTTAAGAATCAACACAACAAAATGTTCCAAAAATGAAGAAAACACAGAAATGTATAGATTGCTACATTTGTATACAACAATGTCAGAGTGCCCATGCTGTGGCTGCCTGGAAACCACCAGGGGAGGCGCTACACCATGATAGGAAATTCTATTGGGGGGACCAACACGGGGCCAAGGCTAGCCCCGCCCTCTAAGAGGATCCTTCTCTTCCATAGAAATGCTGGAAGGAGCCCCCTTCCATAGCTATCTTGTGTAACACGGGCAAGTACTAGAAAGAGGAGAATTCTAAGATGAAAGCAGAGATAGATTCAGAACATCCATGTCCTCCATCTCTAAAGACCATTTCCAATATCTCATAGAATCCAACATCGTTTCTTCACGACTTCCCGCCCACACCAATTCTCACATTCCCCCTACATGTACCAATCACCATTGTTTTACTAGAAAAAGACTTAGAACCCCTAAACATTATATATAGTATATCTATATGTGTACATATATATATATTTTTTTTTTTAAGTGGAGGCTGTAGAGAATAAAATGGTGGGTGTTGCGTTTCTTTTATGTCACATAGTATTCTGAGATTTTTCAAATGCAAATTTGGGGAAAAAGTACTTTTTAATTAATTTTAATGCAAAAAACCCCACAATATATAACCCAATTTTTGGTAATATATAAAAGGAAATAAAGACCTAACATGTCACGATTTAAAAGTGTGGACGCTTGTAGAATGGCGCCAAATGACGGTACCTAAAAATCTTCATTAGTGAGGTTACCAGTTTAGAGTTACAGAGCAACATAAATTTTTCTCTCGCTATGATAGATAGATAATAGATAGATAGATAGATAGATAGATAGATAGATAGATAGATAATAGATAGATAGATAGATAATAGATAGATAGATAGATAGATAGATAGATAGATAGATAGATAATAGATAGATAGATAATAGATAGATAGATAGATAATAGATAGATAGATAATAGATAGATAGATAGATAGATAATAGATAGATAGATAGATAATAGATAGATAGATAATAGATAGATAGATAGATAGATAATAGATAGATAGATAGATAATAGATAGATAGATAGATAGATAGATAGATAGATAATAGATAGATAGATAGATAGATAGATAGATAGATAGATAGATAATAGATAGATAGATAGATAGATAGATAGATAGATAGATAGATAGATAATAGATAGATAGATAGATAGATAGATAGATAGATAGATAGATAGATAGATAATAGATAGATAATAGATAGATAATAGATAGATAGATAGATAGATAGATAGATAGATAGATAGATAGATAATAGATAGATAGATAGATAGATAGATAGATAGATAGATAGATAGATAATAGATAGATAGATAGATAATAGATAGATAGATAGATAGATAGATAATAGATAGATAGATAGATAGATAGATAATAGATAGATAATAGATAGATAATAGATAGATAGATAGATAATAGATAGATAGATAGATAGATAGATAGATAGATAATAGATAGATAGATAGATAGATAGATAGATAGATAGATAGATAGATAGATAGATAATAGATAGATAGATAGATAATAGATAGATAGATAGATAATAGATAGATAGATAGATAATAGATAGATAGATAGATAATAGATAGATAGATAGATAATAGATAGATAGATAGATAATAGATAGATAGATAGATAGATAGATAGATAGATAGATAGATAATAGATAGATAGATAGATAGATAGATAGATAGATAGATAGATAATAGATAGATAGATAGATAGATAGATAGATAGATAGATAGATAGATTGATTGATAATAGATAGGCCACACCCATCCTCACTGACCAATAGGAACATGTTACTGTTACTCCAGTAATACTGTACAGGGATCAGTAATACATCTCAACTTTAGTTATTATGGAAACACCTGCAGGAGACTGAAACCCCGCCCACCACTATATACTATTGGATGAATATGAATTGAATTTCAATTCTTCGTCTGACATCACCAGACTGGGCGTAGTTCTTACATCTTCCCCCTCCCCCCACAGATCTTTATACAACCTCCCCCTACACCTACCCCAGCATGGAGGGGCTCAGTGAAGGTGGTGGTGAAGGTGTGGAGGTGTTGGATCGGGTCACACAGATCATAGAAGGAGATCCGCCCGGCCTCATAATCCAGATATATCCTGACTCTGTTACTGGAGGGATTGGGGGGTAATGGGGTCTCATCATTGTCATGTATCACTAAATACTGATTACCAATTCTCTCCAAACCCCAGGACTTGTTATTATCTCCAATCAATGACCCCTCTCCTCTCCTGGCTATACTGGGGTAACACATCCCGACTCTCCATTCATCTGACCCCCCGACATCCACATCCCAGTAATGTCTCCCTGAGGAGAACCTCTGACTGCTCATCACCTGAGAATACTGGAATCTCTCTGGTGTTTCTGGGTGATTCTGGTTTATATAGAACTTGGATACAGTTTTCCCGCCATCTGATATCTGTAGCTTATTACCAGCTGTGTTTCCATCCAGTAATATGTCTGCAGCCCCCTGTATATAGAAGGATACATTTACCCCTGTTATTATATCAGATAAACCTGTGTGTAAGACCCCCGCCACACCCAGCCCCCCTCCATCATGGAGGAGTTCCTCATGTCTCTCTCTGTCCTCATCATCTCCATCCTCAGTATCACACAAGTCACCTGTGTCTGATTCCTGTAGGACAGTCAGTGGATCCGTCATGTTACACATCTCCTCAATGTCACGCATCTTCCTGGACAGCTCCTCCTTCTTTATTTCCAGATCCTGGATGAAGATGGAGACCCGCTCTGTCCTCCCGGAGATGTCCCTCAGGACTCTCTTCTCCAGGTCTTCCAGACGTCTCCTGAGGTCTATAAACAGGGCAGTGACTCTCTTGGTGTCACCAGCTTCTTCTTCTTCTACTTTCCTCCTGTGTTCCTGCAGACTCTGGACTCTTTCCTCCATCTCCTCTCTCTTTGTCAGAAGTTTCTGCAGAACATTCCTCAGTGTCTCCTTCTTCTTCTCAGAAGCCCCATCCAGTGACATCATCTTGTGCCCTGTGTGTTCTCCAATCAGACAACAAGACACACAGATACAGGTCTCATCCTCAGTGCAGTAATACTCCAGGATCTTCTTATGGACGGAGCATTTCCTGCTCTCCATGGACAAGGTGGGGTCAGATAAGATGTGTTCTGGGGACTTTTTGTGGACTTTCAGGTGTTTATCACACAGAGAAACCTCACAGTGTAGACAGGATCTAACAGCAGGTACAGGAGAGTCCACACAGTAAGTACAGAAGACCCCGGAGTCCTCCTGACCTGGCTGAGCAGACAGGAAATTCTCCACTATGTTACGTAGTTTCATGTTCTTCTGCAGTGGAGGACGACCCGGAAACTTCTCTCTGCATTCAGGACAGGAATATCCTCCAGACCCCTCCTGTGTATCCAGCACACGACCAATACAGACCCGGCAAAAGTTGTGTCCACATTTCAGGGTCACAGGATCGGTATAAATGTTCAGACAGACGGAACTTTCCAGCTCAGCTCTGAGAGCAGAAGACGCCATCGCTGACAGCAGAAGAGAAACGAAACTGAAAGTCTCTGACACCGGATACTACACTTGATCTTAGCCAAAAGGCCGAGAAGCCTTTAGTCCTTGCTGTGGGCACAGGCACCCCAGCGATTGGACTGCACTTCTCCAGGTTCCCACACATGAGGGGCTCACGGTGGCTCAGGCTGTTGGCATGCCGGTGTGAGTGTGTATATAGAGAAAGTGTCAATTAATCCCTGGTGCACACTAGTGCTATGTGGGAAATGCTGCAAACCTTATATGTTCTCTGCACTGCACTGCATTTTGAGATCTCCTGAGGCTGTCAATTCAAAGTTATCGACACCCCAAAAGCAGATTGCTAACGCAGTGCGTTTGCCTGAACTGCAGTTCTAGTGATGCTAAAAAGAAGGTGCCGGCACGTGTTTGGTGCAGATGCAGGGTGATTTGAACCATAAAAAATTAACGGGCTCAAATCACACCACTCTGAATAGCAAGTGATTTGCACAGGAATGCAGTGCGATTCCCATGCGGTTCGCAGTGTGAATCTAAGCAGAATGGAAGGATTTTTGAGGCACAACTCACACAAAATATATTATATTACCATTTCATATACTTTATTCCAGAAGAATCATGAAGTTATAAATTTATTGAGAACAAAGCTTTCAGATAACCTCCATTTGTCATCATTATTTGTACATAATGTATCCATTTCCAGAACGTATGGTCATCTCCACCTCCACACATTCATTTCTACAAACTCCTCCCATTTTTATTCTATGACTGAACAGGACACGTTTCCTGGATTGGGATCCACTTCTTCAGGGAGAAGAATAATGGAGGATTGTTTAAGAATCAACACAACAAAATGTTCCAAAAATGAAGAAAACACAGAAATGTATAGATTGCTACATTTGTATACAACAATGTCAGAGTGCCCATGCTGTGGCTGCCTGGAAACCACCAGGGGAGGCGCTACACCATGATAGGAAATTCTATTGGGGGGACCAACACGGGGCCAAGGCTAGCCCCGCCCTCTAAGAGGATCCTTCTCTTCCATAGAAATGCTGGAAGGAGCCCCCTTCCATAGCTATCTTGTGTAACACGGGCAAGTACTAGAAAGAGGAGAATTCTAAGATGAAAGCAGAGATAGATTCAGAACATCCATGTCCTCCATCTCTAAAGACCATTTCCAATATCTCATAGAATCCAACATCGTTTCTTCACGACTTCCCGCCCACACCAATTCTCACATTCCCCCTACATGTACCAATCACCATTGTTTTACTAGAAAAAGACTTAGAACCCCTAAACATTATATATAGTATATCTATATGTGTACATATATATATATATTTTTTTTTAAGTGGAGGCTGTAGAGAAAAAAATGGTGGGTGTTGCGTTTCTTTTATGTCACATAGTATTCTGAGATTTTTCAAATGCAAATTTGGGGAAAAAGTACTTTTTAATTAATTTTAATGCAAAAAAACCCACAATATATAACCCAATTTTTGGTAATATATAAAAGGAAATAAAGACCTAACATGTCACGATTTAAAAGTGTGGACGCTTGTAGAATGGCGCCAAATGACGGTACCTAAAAATCTTCATTAGTGAGGTTACCAGTTTAGAGTTACAGAGCAACATAAATTTTTCTCTCGCTATGATAGATAGATAATAGATAGATAATAGATAGATAGATAGATAGATAGATAGATAGATAGATAGATAGATAATAGATAGATAGATAGATAGATAGATAGATAGATAGATAGATAGATAATAGATAGATAGATAATAGATAGATAGATAGATAATAGATAGATAGATAATAGATAGATAGATAGATAGATAGATAGATAGATAATAGATAGATAGATAGATAATAGATAGATAGATAGATAGATAATAGATAGATAGATAGATAGATAGATAGATAGATAGATAGATAGATAATAGATAATAGATAGATAGATAGATAGATAGATAGATAGATAGATAGATAGATAATAGATAGATAGATAGATAATAGATAATAGATAGATAGATAGATAGATAGATAATAGATAATAGATAGATAGATAGATAGATAGATAGATAGATAGATAGATAGATAGATAGATAATAGATAGATAGATAATAGATAATAGATAGATAGATAGATAGATAGATAGATAGATAATAGATAGATAGATAGATAGATAGATAGATAGATAGATAGATAATAGATAGATAGATAGATAGATAGATAATAGATAGATAGATAGATAGATAGATAATAGATAGATAGATAGATAGATAGATAGATAGATAGATAGATTGATAATAGATAGGCCACACCCATCCTCACTGACCAATAGGAACATGTTACTGTTACTCCAGTAATACTGTACAGGGATCAGTAATACATCTCAACTTTAGTTATTATGGAAACACCTGCAGGAGACTGAAACCCCGCCCACCACTATATACTATTGGATGAATATGAATTGAATTTCAATTCTTCGTCTGACATCACCAGACTGGGCGTAGTTCTTACATCTTCCCCCTCCCCCCACAGATCTTTATACAACCTCCCCCTACACCTATCCCAGCATGGAGGGGCTCAGTGAAGGTGGTGGTGAAGGTGTGGAGGTGTTGGATCGGGTCACACAGATCATAGAAGGAGATCCGCCCGGCCTCATAATCCAGATATATCCTGACTCTGTTACTGGAGGGATTGGGGGGTAATGGGGTCTCATCATTGTCATGTATCACTAAATACTGATTACCAATTCTCTCCAAACCCCAGGACTTGTTATTATCTCCAATCAATGACCCCTCTCCTCTCCTGGCTATACTGGGGTAACACATCCCGACTCTCCATTCATCTGACCCCCCGACATCCACATCCCAGTAATGTCTCCCTGAGGAGAACCTCTGACTGCTCATCACCTGAGAATACTGGAATCTCTCTGGTGTTTCTGGGTGATTCTGGTTTATATAGAACTTGGATACAGTTTTCCCGCCATCTGATATCTGTAGCTTATTACCAGCTGTGTTTCCATCCAGTAATATGTCTGCAGCCCCCTGTATATAGAAGGATACATTTCCCCCTGTTATTATATCAGATAAACCTGTGTGTAAGACCCCCGCCACACCCAGCCCCCCTCCATCATGGAGGAGTTCCTCATGTCTCTCTCTGTCCTCATCATCTCCATCCTCAGTATCACACAAGTCACCTGTGTCTGATTCCTGTAGGACAGTCAGTGGATCCGTCATGTTACACATCTCCTCAATGTCACGCATCTTCCTGGACAGCTCCTCCTTCTTTATTTCCAGATCCTGGATGAAGATGGAGACCCGCTCTGTCCTCCCGGAGATGTCCCTCAGGACTCTCTTCTCCAGGTCTTCCAGACGTCTCCTGAGGTCTATAAACAGGGCAGTGACTCTCTTGGTGTCACCAGCTTCTTCTTCTTCTACTTTCCTCCTGTGTTCCTGCAGACTCTGGACTCTTTCCTCCATCTCCTCTCTCTTTGTCAGAAGTTTCTGCAGAACATTCCTCAGTGTCTCCTTCTTCTTCTCAGAAGCCCCATCCAGTGACATCATCTTGTGCCCTGTGTGTTCTCCAATCAGACAACAAGACACACAGATACAGGTCTCATCCTCAGTGCAGTAATACTCCAGGATCTTCTTATGGACGGAGCATTTCCTGCTCTCCATGGACAAGGTGGGGTCAGATAAGATGTGTTCTGGGGACTTTTTGTGGACTTTCAGGTGTTTATCACACAGAGAAACCTCACAGTGTAGACAGGATCTAACAGCAGGTACAGGAGAGTCCACACAGTAAGTACAGAAGACCCCGGAGTCCCCCTGACCTGGCTGAGCAGACAGGAAATTCTCCACTATGTTACGTAGTTTCATGTTCTTCTGCAGTGGAGGACGACCCGGAAACTTCTCTCTGCATTCAGGACAGGAATATCCTCCAGACCCCTCCTGTGTATCCAGCACACGACCAATACAGACCCGGCAGAAGTTGTGTCCACATTTCAGGGTCACAGGATCGGTATAAATGTTCAGACAGACGGAACATTCCAGCTCAGCTCTCAGAGCAGAAGACGCCATCGCTGAGAGCAGAAGAGAAACGAAACTGAAAGTCTCTGACACCGGAGAGGAATGCAGTGGGGGAGGGGGGACACCCTCCTACACAGGGTGAGGCTGGGCTGGGTGAGTATTATAGGACACGGAGATCAGAGTACAGAAGGAAGAAGCTTTTATTGGCAGTAATCATGATAATCGCACCTCCCAACATTGCAGGACAGAGAACGAGGGAAAGACGGATGTGGGGAGACGTGAGGAGCACTAAGTGCATTGAGATGGGAAGTGGAGGTGACTACATGATGCTGAAAAGGGATTCGGTTCTATAGAGTCTGAGCTCACACTATACACTGCGTATACTGCAGCCTGTGTACCCCCAAAACATGTCTTCATTATTGCACCAACACCCCAACATGCAGAGAGTAATGGTGGTAGTCCCATTAGAGTCTGGATTGGGCCAAGGCTCCATATCCTGATGAAGGAAGGACCCTCCTCCCATCACTTAATGCCCCTACTGTATATCGCTACGAGACGTCAAGACGGCAATATCTTCATTGGCCAATGGTAAAGTTCTGGTCCCGGACCGCTACCCTTCTATCTGTTTAGCCAGGCATTTGGGAGAGGGGACAATGTCTCCCATCGGGGCACCAAGCCTACATTATATTAATCGCAAAGAAGGATAAGGGTCCTACCAAAGCGGGATCCTATCACCTGATATCACTTTTAAACATCAACATTAAAATGCCTTTGAAAATAATAGCATCGCCCCTCGCTCTCATCATGTCCTCACTCATTCACACGTCTCAGGTTGGCTTTATAAAGGGTAGGTCAGCTACCGCCAACATAGTTACATAGTTAGTCTGGCTGGAAAAAGACAAAAGTCCATCCAGTTCCACCATTTAAAAAAAAAAGTTATAATCTTACACTCACAGTTGATCCAGAGGAAGGCAAAAATCCCAGCAAAACATGATCCAATTTGCTCCTGCAGGGGAACAAACTTCCTTCCTGATCCCCCGAGAGGCAATCGGATATTCCCTGGATCAACTTTCCCTATAAATGTTATATCCAGTTATATTCTGTGTATCCAAGAAAGAATCCAGGACTTTCCTACAGCAATCCACTGAGCCGGCCACAACCAACTCTGGAGGGAGTCTATTCCACATTCTCACAGCTCTTACTGTGAAGAAACCTTTCCATGTTTGGAGATTACATTTCTTTTCCTCCAGACGTAAAGAGCGCCCCCTTGTCCTCTGTGATGACCTTGGGGTGAATAACTACACCGAGTTCACTATATGAACCACTGATGTATTATACATGGAGATCACATCCCCCCTTATGTATTATACATGGAGATCACATCCCCCCTTATGTATTATACATGGAGATCACATCCCCCCCTATGTATTATACATGGAGATCATATCCCCCTTATGTATTATACATGGAGATCATATCCCCCCTTATGTATTATACATGGAGATCATATCCCCCTTATGTATTATACATGGAGATCATATCCCCCCTTATGTATTATACATGGAGATCACATCCCCCCTTATGTATTATACATGGAGATCATATCCCCCCCTTATGTATTATACATGGAGATCATATCCCCCCTTATGTATTATACATGGAGATCATATCCCCCCTTATGTATTATACATGGAGATCATATCCCCCCTTATGTATTATACATGGAGATCATATCCCCCTTATGTATTATACATGGAGATCATATCCCCCCTTATGTATTATACATGGAGATCATATCCCCCTTATGTATTATACATGGAGATCATATCCCCCCTTATGTATTATACATGGAGATCATATCCCCCCTTATGTATTATACATGGAGATCATATCCCCCCTTATGTATTATACATGGAGATCATATCCCCCCTTATGTATTATACATGGAGATCATATCCCCCTTATGTATTATACATGGAGATCATATCCCCCCTTATGTATTATACATGGAGATCATATCCCCCCTTATGTATTATACATGGAGATCATATCCCCCTTATGTATTATACATGGAGATCATATCCCCCCTTATGTATTATACATGGTGATCATATCCCCCCTTATGTATTATACATGGAGATCATATCCCCCCTTATGTATTATACATGGAGATCATATCCCCCCCTTATGTATTATACATGGAGATCATATCCCCCCTTATGTATTATACATGGAGATCATATCCCCCCTTATGTATTATACATGGAGTTCATATCCCCCCTTATGTATTATACATGGAGATCATATCCCCCCTTATGTATTATACATGGAGATCATATCCCCCCTTATGTATTATACATGGAGATCATATCCCCCCTTATGTATTATACATGGAGATCATATCCCCCTTATGTATTATACATGGAGATCATATCCCCCCTTATGTATTATACATGGAGATCATATCCCCCCCCCTTATGTATTATACATGGAGATCATATCCCCCCTTATGTATTATACATGGAGATCATATCCCCCCCTTATGTATTATACATGGAGATCATATCCCCCCCTTATGTATTATACATGGAGATCATATCCACCCCTTATGTATTATACATGGAGATCATATCCCCCCCCTTATGTATTATACATGGAGATCATATCCCCCCTTATGTATTATACATGGAGATCATATCCCCCCTTATGTATTATACATGGAGATCATATCCCCCCTTATGTATTATACATGAAGATCATATCCCCCTTATGTATTATACATGGAGATCATATCCCCCCCTTATGTATTATACATGGAGATCATATCCCCCTTTATGTATTATACATGGAGATCATATCCTCCCTTATATATTATACATGGAGATCATATCCCCCCTTATGTATTATACATGGTGATCATATCCCCCCTTATGTATTATACATGGAGATCATATCCCCCCTTATGTATTATACATGGAGATCATATCCCCCCTTATGTATTATACATGGAGATCATATCCCCCCTTATGTATTATACATGGAGATCACATCCCCCCTTATGTATTATATATGGAGATCATATCCCCCCTTATGTATTATACATGGAGATCATATCCCCCTATGTATTATACATGGAGATCATATCCCCCCTTATGTATTATACATGGAGATCATATCCCCCCTTATGTATTATACATGGAGATCATATCCCCCCCTTATGTATTATACATGGAGATCATATGCCCCCCTAATGTATTATACATGGAGATCATATCCCCCTTATGTATTATACATGGAGATCGTATCCCCCCTTATGTATTATACATGGAGATCATATCCCCCTTTATGTATTATACATGGTGATCGTATCCCCCCCTTATGTATTATACATGGTGATCATATCCCCCCTTATGTATTATACATGGAGATCATATCCCCCTTATGTATTATACATGGAGATCATATGCCCCCTTATGTATTATACATGGAGATCATATCCCCCCTTATGTATTATACATGGAGATCATATGCCCCCTTATGTATTATACATGGAGATCATATCCCCCCTTATGTATTATACATGGAGATCATATCCCCCTTATGTATTATACATGGAGATCATATCCCCCCTTATGTATTATACATGGAGATCATATCCCCCTTATGTATTATACATGGAGATCATATCCCCCCTTATGTATTATACATGGAGATCATATCCCCCCTTATGTATTATACATGGAGATCATATCCCCCCTTATGTATTATACATGGAGATCATATGCCCCCCTAATGTATTATACATGGAGATCATATCCCCCTTATGTATTATACATGGAGATCATATCCCCCCTTATGTATTATACATGGAGATCATATCCCCCCCTGATGTATTATACATGGAGATCATATCCCCCCTTATGTATTATACATGGAGATCATATCCCCCCTTATGTATTATACATGGAGATCATATCCCCCCTTATGTATTATACATGGAGATCATATCCCCCCTTATGTATTATACATGGAGATCATATCCCCCTTATGTATTATACATGGAGATCATATCCCCCTTATGTAATATACATGGAGATCATATCCCCCCCTTATGTATTATACATGGAGATCATATCCCCCTTTATGTATTATACATGGGAATCATATCCCCCCTTATGTATTATACATGGAGATCATACCCCCCCTTATGTATTATACATGGAGATCATATCCCCCCTTATGTATTATACATGGAGATCATATCCCCCCCTTATGTATTATACATGGAGATCATATCCCCCTTATGTATTATACATGGAGATCATATCCCCCCTTATGTATTATACATGGAGATCATATCCCCCTTATGTATTATACATGGAGATCATATCCCCCTTATGTATTATACATGGAGATCATATCCCCCTTATGTATTATACATGGTGATCATACCCCCCCTTATGTATTATACATGGAGATCATATCCCCCCTTATGTATTATACATGGAGATCATATCCCCCCCTGATGTATTATACATGGAGATCATATCCCCCCTTATGTATTATACATGGAGATCATATCCCCCCTTATGTATTATACATGGAGATCATATCCCCCCTTATGTATTATACATGGAGATCATATCCCCCCTTATGTATTATACATGGAGATCATATCCCCCCTTATGTATTATACATGGAGATCATATCCCCCTTATGTAATATACATGGAGATCATATCCCCCCCTTATGTATTATACATGGAGATCATATCCCCCCTTATGTATTATACATGGGGATCATATCCCCCCTTATGTATTATACATGGAGATCATACCCCCCCTTATGTATTATACATGGAGATCATATCCCCCCTTATGTATTATACATGGAGATCATATCCCCCCCTTATGTATTATACATGGAGATCATATCCCCCCTTATGTATTATACATGGAGATCATATCCCCCCTTATGTATTATACATGGAGATCATATCCCCCTTATGTATTATACATGGAGATCATATCCCCCTTATGTATTATACATGGAGATCATATCCCCCTTATGTATTATACATGGTGATCATACCCCCCCTTATGTATTATACATGGAGATCATATCCCCCCTTATGTATTATACATGGTGATCATACCCCCCCTTATGTATTATACATGGAGATCATATCCCCCCTTATGTATTATACATGGAGATCATATCCCCCCTTATGTATTATACATGGAGATCATATCCCCCCTTATGTATTATACATGGAGATCATATCCCCCCTTATGTATTATACATGGAGATCATATCCCCCCTCATGTATTATACATGGAGATCATATCCCCCCTTATGTATTATACATGGAGATCATATCCCCCCTTATGTATTATACATGGAGATCATATCCCCCCTGATGTATTATACATGGAGATCATATCCCCCCTTAATCTCCTCTTCTCAGTAGAGAATAAATTCAGTTCCTCTATTCTTTCCTCATAGCTGATCTCCTCCATGCCTCGCATCAGTTTGGTTGCCCTTCTCTGTACTTTCTCCAGTTCCCCAATGTTCTTTTTGTGAATTGGAGCCCAAAACTGAACTGCATATTCCAGATGAGGTCTTATTAATCATTTGTACCCGGGGGGGGGGGGGGGAGATGATATCTCTTTCTCTTGAGTCTATACCTATCTTAATACAAGAGAGGATTTTGCTCGCTTTCAAAACCGCAGCTTGGCATTGCTGCCATTATTAAGCTTGTGATCTACCAGAATCCCCAGATCCTTCTCCATCATTGACCCCCCCAGATCCTTCTCCACCATTGACCCCCCCAGATCCTTCTCCACCATTTATTCCCCCAGTAGTGACAGAGGAAACCCTGGGGTCACTAGAAACACTGGTGGTCACTGGAGTCACAGGAGCACTGAAGACAAAGGAGACACAGGAAAACTGGAGACCAACGACCTCCGCTAGAGACAGTGGAGACTCGGCACACAGGTAGTGGGGGGCTTGGCCAGGCATAGAGATGCATTGTCCAGCGCTGAGCACCACATTGTCTGGTGAAGTGAGAAGACAGACATTTAAAATTTATCAAAGGCTTTTGGTGAAGTTTTCTTTTTTAGATGTACCCCGTATCACCAAGGTCCACAACTGATTACAACTGATCAGAGTGACATTTTATAATATAACTGGAGGAATGTCCATCCCAGGAGGGGCCTCATAGTGACATCTTATAATATAACTGGAGGAATGTCCATCCTAGGAGGGGCCTCATAGTGACATCTTATAATAGAACTGGAGGAATGTCCTTCCAAGGAGGGGCCTCAGAGTGACATCTTATAATAGAACTGGAGGAATGTACATCATAGGAGGGGCAAGAGAGTCACATCTTAAATATCTGGAAGGTGAAGTGTGTGTTTGTTCCCCCGCAGTCTCATATTCTGTCTGATTTCCAGGTAAGATTTTACTTTATTTGGAAAACTTTTACATAGTCTTTGCTTATTAGCATTTTATCTCTGTAGAAGCAGATAGATAGATAGATAGATAGATAGATAGATAGATAGAGCTCCGATGCTCTGCAGATCTCCTGCAGAACATTCATCTACATGGAGGTGTGCTGACAATTAAATGAGGATGATGATTATCTGGTGGAGAGGATCACTGAGCAGGATACTATCATTAGAAGATACAGGACCAAGCCACTGCTGACCTCTTCTTTTAAAAATTCTGATTGACTGGCTGTATATTGGCTCCCTATTTTCTGAGAAAGGTCATACTTATTCCAAGTCAGCAACTCAACACATTAAAGCCAGAGGATTAGAATGACAGCCATGCCTTTTGCATTTCAGAAGGTCAGCCTCTATATTGCCCTCAGGTTTCTTTTGAAGGCATAGTGCAAATCAGAGGGAACCTTGGAACAATTCTATGTTAGATCATTGAACTCTGTGATTGTCTATATTGGGTCATTTATAATTAAATACTAATAAATATAAACTAGACTAATAAATATGTCCATCAGGGGAGTAGAGTATGAGGATTTGGCCAAGATAAGAGACAGAAGGGAAGATAATTGTGGCTGAAGCAGAAGATGGAGCAGAAGCTGATTGTGGACAGGAGAGTGGACATTCTGAGTGTGATCTGTCCATGGACCATGGGCAGTAAATAAAAGAGAAGAGAGGCTTAGCATGGATGGGGACTGAGTGGAGGATAATCATGGACCGGGTGAAAGAGGTAGAGATGAGAAGAACATATCCGAAGGAAGAAGGATTGTTGTGACTAGGTGGAGGAACTGGAGTGGTATCTGACCATGAACAATCAGGAGAACAGACAAAGGAAAGCTAACATGGATGGCACTGAGTGCATGATATTTGCAGCCAGAGTGAAAGTGTTGGAGTGAGAACTGATCTTAGACAGAGGAGAGATCTGACCATGAACCATGGGTAGAAGAAGAGAGGGGCTGAACATGGTTGGGAGAAGAGGAGATGGTTGTGGTAGAGTGAAGTAGTTGGAGTGGTATATCACCATAGACCATAGAGAGAATAGACAAAGGAAGGCTAATATGGATTGGGATCAAGTGAAAGATTGTTGTAGTCTGGGAGAAAGGAGGTAGAGTGAAAACATATCTTGGACAGAGGAGAGAGAAGACATTGTATGGTCTGACCATGGACTGCGAGGAAAAGAAGGGGAAAAATGGCTGAGTATGGTTCGGGGAAGAGGGGAAGATGGTTGTGGCTGGGTTGAGGGAGCAGAGTAGTATCTGTCTGCGGACCATGGCTACCATGTTGTTTGTTGGCTTTGTCTAAATATTAAGCTTCCCCTGGAATTTCAGATTTCTGATTGGCTGTATTCAAACATAATACTAGGCAGCACTCTGTTCTGCTGATATATAAATATTGCTGAGAGGGGATTCACACATTTTCTTCTAATATATGATGTTTGTTGTTCAGGGAGATGGGGCTGTGTGTGCTGCTGCTCCTGGTGGTGATCTCGGCATCTCTTGCACAGGAAGGTAGGTGATATCACCTGAGAAAAAATTACTGTTGGTGATCCTGAGTTTCTGGGAGAAGAAAGTAGGTGATACACCTTGAGCAAAATTATTGAAGGTGATCCTGTTGTCTCTGGAAGGGAAAAGTAGGTAACATAAGCTTAGTAAAGTGACTATTGGTGATCCAGGGGCCTCTGGAAGAAGAAGGTAGGTGATATGACTTGCACACAATTACTGTAGGTGATCCTGGGGTCTCTGGAATAGGAAGGTAGTTGCAACGGCCTGTGTGAAAACTACTACTGGTGGGAATTTTTATAAGGGCAGTCTCAGTCCTGTAGGATTTTGTAGCACAAATGGATGTCAAAATTCAACTGCTTGTGTTGCCAGTAGACCAATAATGTAGCTCCACCCCTGCAGGAGCCGCTGGTAATGTCAGGTCCTCTGTTACCTTGACTTTGGTAAATGCCTCAGCACCACTGACACCTCAGGTTATCCACGTTAGCAGATGTAGGTTGGTAATTTTCCGCAACACTATTCAGCCTCCTTGCCTCCACTCCAGACTTTAAAATCTCATCCCCTCATGGTATCACCAGCCAGTTCCCTGGTCACTCAGATCCACGCAGGATGTATATGAGACAATAATAGTGTAATTCCGCAACATACCATGGAATAAACTTTAATAGATCTGCTTACATGTATATAGTAAAATAAGCGCGTTTGAAAAAAGACCCCACAGTCTGGGGATTACCAAGCAGCTTCTGGGTGGATATCCTTGCGATTCCCAACTCCAAGATGGCCGCCGTATCACTTCCGGTTTCTGCTCCGTATGTCCGACGTCACATTCACTGACGCGTTTCGTCACATCCGGGACTTAATCTTAAGGGAATGCGCTAATTTTACTATATACATGTAAGCAGATCTATTAAAGTTTATTCCATGGTATGTTGCGGAATTACACTATTATTGTCTCATATACATCCTGCGTGGATCTGAATGACCAGGGAACTGGCTGGTGATACCATGAGGGGATGAGATTTTAAAGTCAGGAGTGGAGGCAAGGAGGCTGAATAGTGTTGTGGACTTCCCCATATTGTACCTTACAGCGATTTTCATATTTTGATTTTGGTAAGGGTATATATGCTATAAGCACTAGAAGTGATACACCATTGAAGTGAATAGACTGAGTGGAACACATCACTGTTTTATATATATTAAGTATTACTTATTTACTTAAGTAAATATTATATATTAAGTTATTAAGGTAATGCACTATGTTGAGTTTTTGATTTCTTTGAGGGTCTCTGCGGAAGCTGGCCTTTGAGGATCTTCAACAGTACAAAGAAGTGATTTCAAGTGGGACGTATTAATTTTTCATTTTTTAATTTTATTAAAAAATGTTTTTAATTTTTAATTTTTTGGACTATAAGACACTGGACACTTATGGATATAGTGTGTATGATTATATGTGTTAGGACACTTATCATTTGAAAGGCACGTATTGTTTATAATATATTCTTTGAATAGGGTCATTTTTCACTAGTGGTGGGTTGGATGATTCTTTTTAGAAAAAAGTTCTGGTATGAATCCTACTTGATCTGTGTGGATCAGTTTAGGGAGAAATGAGAGTAGTCTGTTATCTAGAATTTTTGTGAAGAGTTTTATGTCTGTATTAATTAAAGATATGGGTCTATAGTCTTGGACATGCTGGGGGTCCTTACCGGGTTTTGGTATGGTCATTATTATGGATTGCAACATTTCTGTGGGAAAACAGCCAGAATTGGCAGCGTGATTAAAGAGTTTAGCTAGGTAAGGCGACAGTTCTGACACAAATAATGTGATATTAGTTTGTATATCCGTCTCCTCCGGGAGATTTGTTTAGTGGGAGGGTTTTAGTAATTGATTTGATTTCCTTAGTTGAAATCTGTTCGGAGAGGGTATTGAGTTGGGAGGGTGAAAGCTGTAGTTTAAGTGATTGTAAAAAGTGTTGCATAGAAGAAGTGGTTGGTTGGATAGTTTCTGGGTCGTCTTTGAGGTTGTATAAGGATTGATAGAAGTCAGCAAATGCATTTGCTATCTCTAGTGGGTTTGTAGTTCGGATATTAGAGATTGGATGGTGGACTGAGGAAATTTTGGATTTAAGACGTTCATGCTGAACTGTTTTAGCTAGTAGAGAGCTAGCTTTGTTGCCTAGGGAGTAATATTTTGCTTTAATTTTTTGTAGGTTAAGGTCGTATTTGTATAGTAATAGGGAGCGCAGTTTGTAAGGTTTTGGTTTTTTTTGTTAAGTTCCTCTTTCAGATTAATAGAGGCTAGGAGTTTGTCAATTTGGTGGCTCCTTTGTCTATTGATCTGGGAATTTAATTTTATTGGAATTCTTCTCATGTATACTTTGTATGTTGCCCAAAGTGTGGTTATAGATATGTCAGGTGTGTCATTTGTTTAAAAAAACATTGAATGTGCTTTTAGAATATGTTTTCTGTGGTTAAAGTCCTTCAGAAGCAGGGGCGGACTGACCATTCAAACACTCCAGCACTGCCCGAGGGTGTCAGTAGGAGGCCCCATGAAATGCCCCTGGTACCTTTTTATAGGCTTTTTTGGGTGTGCTTTGAGTGTGGGCAAAGCCACAGGGGCCCCATGATCCCCTATTGCCCGGGGGCCCCATGAGTTGTCAGTCTGCCCCTTTTCAGAAGTGTTGAGTTTAATCTCCACATGTGAGGGAGTGGAGAATGTTGTTGACTGTCTATGGTGATAGTGATTGGGACGTGGTCCAACCCTGTTATGGTGCCAATCTCTGAGGAGGTGATATGTTGCAGAGCCCACTTATCTGTGATGAGTAGGTCAATACTGGAGTATGATAGTTGGAATGGAGAGTAGTTGAGTAGTCTCGTTCAGTTCCATGCTGACATCTCCAGATGTCATATGAGTCATTGGTATGTAAAAAGTGGTTTAACGATTGGTTGGATGAGCGTTTGCCTGAGGATGTGTCGGTGAGGATTCCCTACTGCGTTAAAGTCTCCTCCAATGATTAGATGTCTTTTTTTAGGAGCATATTAAGGTGTTAAGTCTCTTGCAAAATCGAAGTTGCTTGGAGTCGGGTCCATATATGTTGACCAGTGTGTATAGTTTGTCGTTAATTTTGAATATGACGATGTGGTAACGGCCTTGAGGGTCTGCAGTTTCGGAGATGGAACGAAAGTGAGTTTCTTATAGCTGTGAGGACTTCATTTTTCCTTTTAGTGTTCGGTGCCATGAACAGTGAGGAAAATTGCTTCATTGTGAAGTGAGGTGTTTTAGATGCGGTGAAGTGAGTTTCCTGGATGAAGAGGATGTCTGCTTGCAGTGAACGAGCTTCTTTGGTGACTAATGATCTCTTGTATGGAGAATTGAGGCCTCGAACATTGAGTGATGTATTTTAATCATCATGTGTATATTGGATTCGTGGTGTGTGGTAGCAGCTGTGGTTTGAGATTTGGTGGTGGTATATGGTCACTCTTGTCTAGGAAGGTGTACGGTCCTAGAAGGATCAATGTGGTCATTTAGCAGTAGTTGTTGTTGAAAGGATTGCCAAGTGTGTAGGAGAGATACTTAGGGTGGTGGAGACTGGTAAGGTGAGCTTGTTGAATTTGGGAAAAAAGGGGATAAAAAGAACTTGTGAAAAATACAAGTAACATGGGGACAGGGGCGGACTGACCATTTGGAAACTTGGGCACTGCCCGAGGGCCTGGGGTCAGTAGGGGGCCCCATGAGATGCCCCTGGTACCTTTTTCATAGGCTTTTTTGAGTTTGGGCAAGAACACAGGGGCCCCATGATCTCCTATTGCCCAGGGGCCCCATGAGTTGTCAGTCCGCCCCTGCATGACGAGCATTTAATGCTACTTTCAAATGGGGGTGGTCGAGCAAGCATGACTCAGGGAGGTTGTCATGCTGGTAGTGAACATGGGTTCTCATTATTTCTTGATGAAGGCTGTTGTGACGAACCGTCCCTTTGTGATAACATTTTGCCCTTTCTGTTCTCGTTTTATCCCCTTGTTAAGTGGTCTTCCCATTCTCCCCTTGTTAAGTGGTCTTCCCATTCTCCCCTTGTTAAGTGGTCTTCCCGTTCTCCCCTTTTTAAGTGGTCTTCCCGTTCTCCCCTTGTTAAGTGGTCTTCCCATTCTCCCCTTGTTAAGTGGTCTTCCCATTCTCCCCTTGGTAAAGCTGTATATATTTAGCAGCTGTTATGTAGACAGACATTTTACACTGTTTGGGGAAATGTGACCTTGTAGTCTTTCCCTTCTATAGAGTTCATACTGTATTGTTGGGTTGTAGGGTTTTTTTGTGGGTGGAGAAAACACGGTGCCAGGCTGTCTGGTGGGGGTGGGGGTGAAGCTGTATATACTGAACTGTGTTCAATAAAGATTGATTCATTTCACCCTACACAAAGTTCCGACTTGTGGTTTGGGATAGCAGGGAAGGATTGGTTTTGAGCTCTAATACCTGCCCTAGCAGAGCACTGGAAGACTTGCAGGACAAGGGGACCATTGGCTGAGACTCATTGCTCTGCATGAGGAAGCCCGGGCAGAACGGTTCCTCCACAGCTGTGGTTCCAGCTTTCGATGAGAAAGTGAATGCGGGCTAATTATAATGGTACCATTGATATTAGTAGGACTTCCCTCAGTTCCATTCTGCATCCATCCATTGTGGACGATTCTGGTTGGGCGGGTGGTCATCTGCGGGTAGGATGTTCCATTCTTTCAGTAGGTCGAGGCCTGCTTCTAGGTTTCTGACTGTGAACATTCTTCCTTGTTGTTTAATAGTGAGTTTTATGGGAAATCCCCACTGGTATCCAATTCCATTGTGTCGTAGTGCTTTTGTTATGGATATTAGTTTCTTTAAGATAAGTAGTGTTATTTTCCATAGATCTGCAAATAGCTTGATATTAGATTGTGATGCGGGAAGTGCGGATGTATTTCTGGCTGCATTCATGAGTTCTTCTTTCACATGGTAGAAGTGTATACACGCTAGTATATCTCTTGGTACTGATGTAGGTAGGAATGACGGTTTAGGGGTTCTGTGCACGTGGTCTATAGCGAGTTCTAGGTCTGTGATTGATGGAAGGAGGTGTTTCATTAGTTGTTGTAGGTAGGGCACTATGGCATCCATGGCAATGGATTCAGGCATGCCTCAGAATTTAATGTTGTTTTTCCTGGAGTGGTCTTCTAGGTCTGATAATTTTTGTTTTATTTGTTCCAATTTATTTTCTTGATCTGCGTGAGCGTCTGCTATGTCGTTGTGGTCTGTGAACATGTCGCTCATCTTATGTTCAATAAGCCGCATGCGGTGGTCACGTTCTTGAACCGTGTTAGAGATTTGAGAAATTGCTGCAGTTAAGTCATTATGCAGAGCTTGTTGTAAGGAAAGAAGCATATTTTTCATAGACAGTTCTGATATAGGTTGGTCAGAATCAAGGAATGAATCAATAATAGTTTGAGGTGCAGGAATAGGTAGTGGAGATGAGAGAGGAGATTGTAGGTCAGAGGTGTCATCATTATCATTATTCTCTATGCTTGGCCTCGATTTTTCAGGGCTACTAGTGGAGGATGACAGGGGAGGAGAGGACTCACCAGGGTCACCTTCATATAGTGATCTTCTAAGCCTGGGGTCCGGTGTGTAGGCGGACTGTCCCTCTCTCTGTGCTGAGGGACCGTCTTGCATGCAGTCGGTGCCATCTTGGCTGCTAGTTGTTCGGGGTGGGAAGAAGCTCGTCAGCCCCTGTGGGTGTCCCGGCGCCTTCCGATGTTGAGTCATGGTTCCGGAGGTACCAGTGAGTATATGTGTTGGTTTCTGTGGGTTTTAGAGCATGTGGGTCAGCTTGTTGCCGCTAGGTGCGCTGGAGGGATGCTGGAGCTGTAAAGAGGAGCGGCCATTCCCAGAACCGGCCCCTCATGTGCTCCTCCATTAGTGAGTTTTAGTAGGGCGGTTTCAGTGGAATGTTGTGGGTGGAAGTCAGACTGTAGGGGACCGAGAAGGTTGTTTTCAGTGAGGTAGCTACTCATACTGTTGTGTACAAGGCATTCAAAAGGCTTGGAGGCAAGAGAGCAGAGAGATGAATCTTAAGTTGCTCAAACAGGTGATGTCCAGTGAGAGTTTTTGAGTATGGGGGTAACACTGCATGTTTGTGTGGGGAGGGATAGATTGAAGATGTGGGTTAGAGAGTATAGAATAGAGCAGGAACGGGGGTTGTAGTAGTTGTGAGGGGACAGGGTCTAGGGGTCAGGTGATGAGGTGGGCCTCAAAAAGGAGTTTGGCAACTTTGGTACATTTGGTAATTGGGTTGAAGGAGGAAAGTGTTGAGATTAGTGGTAGACCTGGTATGTTGGTTGGAGGAGAAAGCTGGACACTGGAGATCTCATCACAAATTGTACTGATCTTGTTCTAGAAACGTCTGGCAATCTCTTGGGCAGTATGCTAGTGGGTGGAGGTAGTGGGGGTTCCAGTAAGAAATTAAAGATAGAAAAGAGTTGACAAGGATTTAATGAGAGGGATTTGATGAGAGTGGTATATAGGTTTGTTTATCAGCATGAAGGCAAGAGTTGTATTTGAGAATATTTGTAGAGAGAAGTCTTGCAGCATTTGTTTTTTTGCCACAGTCGCTCCAGAGCACAGCTGCGTCTTTTGAGACTTCTGGTGTCATCTGTTTACCAGGAATGTAGCAGGCAAGGCCTGGTTCTGTGTATGAAGTCAGGAGTGAGTGTTGTAGACAGAAGTGGCCAGGTCTGGGGTGGGATTTTGTCATAAAAGCAGTCAGTAGCAGAGTGAATAAGGGAAGGGTTGAGGTAACACCTGGAGCCATGATTATTTTGGAACCATAACATTGATTAGAGCACACTTCATGTACCCATCATGAGAGGAAGAGAGCAGAGAGCACAGATCTCTACCCAACTGAGTCTCCAGTGTGTCACGGTCAGGGGTCAGGCTCAGAGACCAGTATTGATAAGGACAAAAGGATAAAAAAAATCTCCTGTCTAAGAGGAAGAGAGATCCTGATGTAGCCAGATGGTCTGCTACAGCAATATGGAGATGGAGACATTGCCCTTTATTCTTCTCTCCCTCTACTGACACACTGATGTTATGTTGCACCATTCTCCTCCAGGCTAGTGGGGGGAGAGCTAATGCCAAAAGGCCCATAGACTTCTATGCAGAGCGTTGAGAATCCTGGGAGTTGTAGTTTGAGATAGCAGCCATATAATGGGATGAATGGAATCCTTACATTGTAATTCCCAAGAGCCACTAAGGCACAAAGGAGAAGTGGAGCTGCTTTTTCAAGGCTGCTCAGCTAGGTTCTTCTTTTTGGCACAGAGGGAGTTAAAGAGAGAGAGAGAAAGAGAGAAGAAGCACCTCTGTCTGGATATTCATCTTACAACAGAAATCTGAGCCTGAGACTAGGAGTAACCTCCCCCATCACAGCACTTGCACCATGGCTGCAGACTGGAGTGTCCACTCACCTTCTGCTTCCCACCTCACTGGTCACCATAGGCTTTCATGGAAGAGGCCAAGGGGGCCCCCTTTCTACAGCAAGAAGATACCACAGCATTCCGGAAACTGGTGAGAGGGCCGTTCACCTTATGCTGATACTGCTGGCAGGAACTGAGCTACTGAGAGCACTGGCACCAAGTATATCCAATCCATACCACACCCATACTGCTCCCCATACCACACATTCCAAACCTAGACTGCACCTAGAGCAACCCTATACCGCATTATCCCAAACCTTTATCGAGTCTGAACCACACCTACCTTGTACCTGTGCCAAGACAATACCATACCTATCCTGTGTCTATACTGTATGCAGGTTAACTGGGACTGTTGTTAAGTGCAAAGACGCTGTTAAAGGGCCCAACCATTAGCCACCAGAATAACATCTCAAAAGCCTGCCCCTCCCATAATAATTATACTGCAAGCCCCCTTTTATTCCCCTGCCCCCTCTGCTACCATCCTCCTTTTTTTGTGGACAGTGCATACCCAGTTGGTCTAGATCTAGCATTGCCATAAAGGCATCCTGGCAGTATAGTTCCAGCACTCGGTAGATTAAACATTGCTACTCCTCACTGCTGCACTGAGATGGCCTTGCTACTGTTTATGTTGATGCCAAATATCATCATCATCATCATATGACGAGTCCAAACTGTAATCACTTTGTATGCCAAGCTGTGTTATTACCATTATTAATCCATGTTATATTTGTCTAGTTACCAACAGTTTTGGGTGACAATATATTAAGTTTGCGTTTACTACCTGGTTTGGTGCCTGTTTTCTGTGATGTAGCACTAATATTGGGTTCTAAGTATTACTTCCAGTGATTTCCGGTAACATTGTATGTTTGTGCACTCAACTTAGTGTGTCAGAGGGGCTGAGAACAGAGAACCCATCCTATCCAGCGGCCTCTACGGGGGGGGGGGGGGGGGGGAGCGATACACTGACAAGGTGTTCAACCATCCTTACTCCATCCATGATGTACAAAAAACAAGTTTATGCTTTGGATACACCTAATACATATACACTGATTGGCAGCAGTAATGTGTTTTATGTTTTTCTTTGTTTTCCAGACTTGGAGGGTAAAGTGTTCCTCTTCCCCAGAGAAGGCAGCACAGATCATGTCATTCTGAAACCTACAATTACAAAGCCATTGCAGAAAGTCACCGTCTGCCTACATTCCTACAGCGATCTTATACGTGTTTATAGTCTCTTCTCTCTCGCTACTCCAGCCAGTAAAAATGCTTTTATATTCTTCTCAAACTCTCCAAACATCTATTCTATAATTGTAAATGGACAACAAATCGTTATTAGGACAAACTCAGATTCTTTGAACTGGAGGCACGTCTGTGTGACCTGGGACTCCGACACTGGAGTGGTCCAACTTTGGGTCAATGGAAAGCTCTACCCTAGGAGAGTCTTAGCTAAAGGGTTTTCTATTGATGGTGAAACCAGCATTGTTCTGGGACAGACTCATAATAAATATACTTATGGGGGAAATTTTGACCCTATTTTTCCATTGGTTGGAGAAATAAGTGATGTCCACATGTGGGATTATGTCCTGACCCCAAGAGACATTCAGAAAGTCATCTCTGGTGACCGCTATGGAAATGTCATTAGTTGGAAGTCTCTAGTCTATGAAATGAAAGGGGAAGTTCTTCTTCAACCCAAACTTCAGTGCAAGTCTGGGGGTTCTGTGAGCTCATTATGTACACCGTGCTAATAAAGCGTATGTATAGGAAAAACTTTTTTATTTTGCTTTTGAATAAAGTATGGAAGGGTTAAAATCAAAATTGTGATACTATTTTTGCTTGTATCCTACTGGGGAGATTTCTCCTCATTTTCAGTCTTGGAGAATCAATGGGAAACTAGAAGAAATCTCCATAAAGTCACCAGAACATTGGTCCCCATTGGAAGGTCTCCCCTCACCTTTTGCTCTCATGGCAATTCTAAAACAATGGTCACCAGGACCAACAAAAAGAGTGACTCTCCCAACAGAGACACAGCCGGCAATGAAAACTTGGTAGAGAGTCTAACCCTTCCACACTCCATCCAAAACTTAAGAATGCTTTGTGTTCACTTGGCGGATTCTGGAAATGGGCATGGGTTTTTGGCATCGGTTTCTGCACTAAAAATATTAGCAGACAAATATCCATCACAGATAACAGCTACTTCAAACTCTGTATATTTAGCTATCACCATAACGTGAATTGATCATATTTGAAGATGTAATAGTCACTTATTGAACATTCTCCTCAGTGGAACCCCTAAAACTAACACACAACCCCAACCATACCTCACAACTTTTGAACTTGAGCATGAGGGACACTTTAGGAAGATGGCGACCTGGGTTAGAGTTAGAATTAGGCATTGGTTTCCAGGAAACAGACAGGATCTGTGGCATACTGAGAATTTGGTGAAATCCCGGGACAGTCCCACATGATCTAGGATGGTTGGGAGGTAAGCATAACATCCACCTAGTCTAGATACTTAAACTCTTAGATTGTAAGCTCCCAGGATCAGGGCCCTCCTAACCCTCTTGTATTGAACCATCAACTTCTTAATGTAATAGTTAACTTGAATGTAACCCCTAGGCCAATCCCTTCACCTTAACCCAACCAATACATTTTCGCTCGGCCTGGAAACTCCCCTACTGTATGAACCCAAAGTGAACCACCAACCTCATTTTCCATATTGCATAACATTACTTCCTATTCACTCATTTGACACAATTGTATATATTGAAGAGATATGGAGTCATGTCTCCCACAACGTGTTGTCATTGTGTCAGAAGATCTCTGCCACAATCTCCTGGGATACCCATCACACATCCCAGAAGGCTGCTGAGCTGAAAGTGCTAAACTCTCATGGGATTGTCCAACACGGCAACATGTAATGTAAAAGACACGGCACTAGATCTCCGTTGGCGTATGCACAAGATCTGGCTCTTTCACATAACATATTTCCATAGTGTCAGGTAATCTTGCAAGAGTCTGGCACAAGGGTAGGCAACCTGCGGCTCTCTAGCTGTTGTGGAACTACATTTCCCATGAGGCATTGTAACATTACAAAACTGACAGTTACAGCTATGACTTGCGGAGCCATGATGGCACTTTTAGTCCTGCAACAGCTGGAGAGCTGAAGGTTGCCTACCCCTGGTCTGGTACTTCAACTTGGTGATAATGGGCTCCATTCACAAAGCATTTATCAAAATTCTAAATTTTTTTTGGCGTTCACTAAAAAACGCTACTATAATATCACTGGTGCTATTTCATGAAGTCACGTAGCATTTCAGTAGTGAAAGCCTGCAGTAATTTACCACCGGCGGTAGCTGGTGTCCATATCCAGCACGATAAATAGCTGGTTGTTAAGGAGCAAATGGCTGCTGGCATCCTTACCAACCAGTAAACAATATGGTTGTTAAGGAGCAGCCGTCTGGCACGTCCTTAACAACTGATGAGTCATCAGCTAAATGTAAAACATAGAACTGCTGGTAATCAAAAGGCCAAAAGGCATGGATTTTGGGGGGAACCCCCATGCCAAATTAAAAAGAAAATGGCTGTGGTTCTCCTCAAAATCCATACCAGACCGTTATCGGAGCATGCAGCCTTGGAAGGTCAGAAAAGGGGGGTTGAGCAAGCGCCTCCCGCTCCTGACCCATACCAGGCAACATGCCCTCAACATGGTGGGGTGTTTTGGAGCAGGGACCTCTTCCCCACAATCCTGGCTGGTGGCTGTGGGGGTCTGCCGGCAGGGAGCTTCCAGATTCTGATAATTCTCCTGCCCATAGCCCCCCACAATTACTGGCCTCGGTTGTGGGGAAGAGGCCCTTGTCCCCATCAACATGGGGACAAGGTGCTTTGGGGGGAGCCCCCCTGCCCCAAAGCACCATCCCATGTTGAGGTCATGTGGCCTGGTATGGTTCGGGGGGGGGGGGGGCACTGACTTGTCCCCTTCTTTCCTGACCTGCTTGGCTGCATGTTTGGATACGGATCTGGTATGAATTTTGGGGGGGACCCCCAAGCCATTTTATTTATTTTAGCATGGGATTCCTCTCAAAATCCATACCAGACCCAAAGGGCTTGGCATGGATGGGAGGGGGGACAAACACCGTTTTTTAAAAATGTTTTAATTGTCGAGCAATGCTGGCAATTCTTTTCCCATTCAGCTGTTAGCTGGGAACCCCACAGACAGCTGAGACATGAATGAATGTCTCACTACTAAAATACATAATATATATATTGTAGTCACTGAGCGCTATCTTACCACATACTCAGATGCAGGAAGATACGCTCAGTAAATTGTTTGTGTTCGAAGTTCACGGTCGAACATTCTGTAGGTTCGGATATTCGACCATGAACCGAACAGGAGGGGTGTTCGGCCCATCACTACTGGGGTCTTTTAGACCCCAGATGTCCCCTCTGCCCTTAAAAGTGTCAGGGATGCGGGTGTGACCAGAGATGTGTGGACTGACACAGGGAAACGTAGGCTTCAGATATAGTAAATAATATAATTTATTGAGACTAACAATACAAATATAAACGCAGTGCACCAAACCCCAAGCTAACACAAATACATACAACAAGGTGAAACAAACCCAAACCTAAACTGGTATAGATACACAGGTACATACACATATAGAGCACAACGTAGTCAGGCAGGCCGGGTCGATAACTATCGGGCAGGTAGGTATGGGAGGAGCAGGCGGAGAGAATGGTCAGGGTCACAAGCCAGGGATCAAACAGGAGAAGTCAGCAGAGGTCAGGATCAGGCAGGGTTGGCAACAAGTCAGGCAGAAACAGGAACAGGAATGCAGGTTACAAGATACAGGGGCCCATGGAAAAACACACACCAAGGCCCAGACTGCAGGTCTGGCCATCCCTTAAATATACCACCTGCAATCAGCCCCAGGTGATGGCTAATTGCCGAAGTGAACCTCTGGTTGTTGAGAGCACCCGCTGGCCAGCCCTGGTACTGCAGCCCACAAGGCAGGTGAGTCCCACCACTATTGGCAAGTCCATTCCTGACAAAAAGCATCTGATCACACCAATATAGGAGTGATCAGATACTTTCCAGATGTACAAATGGCGCTTTTTAAATTTGAGAAACCTGAAGTGACTAAAATGCTTGTTGCCTCCAATTTATGAGATCATAGAGCCCTTTGGAGACCTTCCAGTCCCGTGTGGTAAGCCGACAACGTTTATTCTGGGCTCACCATTGGACACCCTCCCCCTTCACGCCGCCTGTAAAAACCATCAAGCGCCGGCTGTAAAAACAACATCAGGGTAATGCCTGTAGCTGCAGTCATCATCCCGATCTACCCACTTAAAGTCAAATGATGTACATGAACGTGATTTGGCGTGGATTGTATATTATAGGGTATGCTTGCCTTGCATTGACACCTTTTATTATATGTCTAGGCTACCTGGAGAATTGTTGGTTGTCTTGTGTGTATGCCCTCACACAGGCATAGGAACCAATTTTTGCTGCATGGCTCTGCTTGTATTTTCATGTTACATGTAAGTGTGTTGAATCTTTCATGAAGTGCGATATATTGATATTATAGTGTGTAAAGACACAATTGTATCTCTAATGAAGTATGCCTTGTATGCATATGTCATGTTGTAACTAATCCAGTACCCAAGACACTCCTGAAGAAGCGGATCACCATGAAACATTTCCAGCTACTGATTGAAGGACCGTTGAAGACCCACTTAATACATCTACAGTCTTAGGACTTAATAGGGGAACGTTACATTTCGATATAGGAGGGAGCTTTTTTGAAACCAATATTTGTATCAGTAAAGTTGTTAGAAGTTTTACGCATTTCTGATTGCCTAAAAAAATCCATGTTTTCCTCGCAATTCTTTACATTGTAAACATGACTAAAGTTCAGGTGCCGAAGCCGAACCCCCTAGTAGCCAACAAAGTGCTGGAAGATGTCTAAAGTCTTAGGACTCAATATGAGAACTTAATATGAGGACATTACATGTCTATATATGAGGGTGATTTTTTTAATGTTTTGAAACCAATATTTGTATCAATAAAGTTGTTAAAAATGTATTTCTGGGTGCTTGAAATAAATCCATTTTCCCTGCAATTCTTTGTGTTGTAAACATGACTAAAGTCCAGTTGCCGAACCCTCGGTAGTCAATAGAGTGCTGAATGTCAAAAAACAGTTCTGAGCATTTGTTGGTAAGTTCAGACATTCATCCAAACAGCCTAACAGCCAAGGTTCAGCCCGTAACTTGATTCACACCGAACCTTAAGCTCATCCCACCCTCAACATGGGAGGATGCTTCGTCATGAAGGTCCTCTGGCATCGCTCCTCTTCCCCATACGAAGGAGAGCCAGGGCCTCATCCCTTGCTTGGAGAGAAGGACTGCCCTGTTTACTCATTCACAAAAAAGTGAAAGAGTAATGTAGCACACAGATATAGACATATAGTACATAAAGTCCTTTCATAAAATATCAATAGTAATAAAAAATAGTAATAATACAAATTATAATAATATTAATAATGTCCCATGATGTCCTAAAAACAATGTCCTATGATGTCCAAAAAATGATTTCTCAAGATGTCCAAAAATAATGATCCTCTTGCCCAAATGACAGCAACACTTCAATGATGTCCTTCACAGCGGGATAGCGGTTCAACCAATGATGCATCCCCGACCCCATTCAATGACCTCATCCAGAACTCCCCACCCCACTCTTTGCTGAATGGGACCAGGGATGTATCATTGGTGACTGGTGACCACATCCTTGAACAGGGAGCTTTCCTTCATTTGTGGTGGCACAGTGGCTAAATGGGTAGCATTTCCACCTGGCAGCACTAGGGTTGTTGGTTTGAATCCCAGCCACAGCATCACCTTCCTGGAGTTTGCATGTTCTCCATGTGCCTGCGTGGGTTTCCTCTGGGTACTCTGGTTTCCTCCCACAGTCCAAAGACATGCTGGTAGGTTAAAGGGATCCTGTCTAAATTGGCCCTAATATGTGTATGTATGAATGTGAGTTAGGGACCTTAGATTGTACACTCCTTGAGGGTTAGGGACTGATGTGAATGTACAATATACTGTATATATGTGTAAATTGATGGCGCTATATAAGTACCTGAAATAAATAAATTAGTGGTACTGCTACCAATGAATAACTTCCTGCACAGCCAGAGGTCCATTGCAGCAAGTATGCAAACAGACCATTAATTCACCCATTCTCCAAAGCAATGAGCAGCTAGAGTTTGAAGTGAACCCTGCATCTCTCAATCCCCATCCCTACTTATATCCAAAGCAATACTCCCAACACACATGTTCCTGAGAATGGCTGAACAGCTTGTGAATGCTGTAAGAACCATCAACTGGAGACCAGAATGACTCAAGGCAAAAAATATGTCACCAGCACACCAGAGAACTCCATAAATGGGTCTAACGCTTTATTGAATGATCACATAACAGCAAAAAATAACATTTCAAAGCCACGCAGGAGCCTTTTGTCAAGACCCCTCTGGTGGGATGTTGACATTTTTTTGCCCTCATCCCTACTTAGGGTGCAGTGGAGGCTCAAGAGGACAAAGAATGTTCTGGGGTCACCGTGTGAGACAGGATGCTCTGGAGTCACTAGGTGACACGGGGTGCTGTGGAATCTCTATAACTTACAGGGTGCTGCAAGATCACTGGGATTCACAGGATGCTCTGGGGTCACTGGAAGTCATAGGATGCTTTCAGGTTATTGAGCTTCATAGGATACTCTGGGGTAACTGGAAGTCATAGGATCCTTTGGTGTCATTAGGAGTCATAGTATGCTCTGGGGTCAGTGGAAGTCATAGGATGCTCTGGGGTCCTTGGAAGTCACCGGATGCTCTGGGGTCACTGGGTGACATGGGATGCTGTGGAATCTCAGGAATTTACAGGATGCTGCAAGGTCACTAGGAGGTACAGGATGCTCTGGAGTCAATGGAAGTCATGGAATGCTGTCAGGTCATTGAACTTCATAGGATGCTCTGGGGTTACTGCAAGTCATAGGATGCTTTGGCATCAATGGAAGTCATAGGATGCTCTGGGGTCCCTGGACGTCATAGGATGTTTTGAGGTCATTGGTCATTTTTTTAATGCATCACAGGATACTCTGGGGTCATTGGAAGTCACAGGATGCTCTGGGGTCACTGGAAGTCACAAAATGCTCTGGGGTCACTAGAAGTCACAGGATTATTTAGGGTCACTGCAGGTAAAAAATTGCTTTGGGGTCAAGGATTATGCAGTATACCCAGAGGTCACTAGATACACAGGACTGACACAGGCGTACAGAGGTCACTTCAGATGCTGAGATCATGGAAGACACAAAAGATACTGAAGAGAGAAGAGTTTTGGGATCCATAGAGGCACTGAGGTCATTGGAGGCACAGAAGCACTAGGGTCACTGGAAACACTGGGGGTCACCAGAGTCACAGGAGCGCTAAAGACACGGTACCATTGGAAACCCAGGAACACTGGAGGCACAGGACTACTAGGGACACTGGAGATCTGGCACATAGGTAGTGGGGACTCAGCTAGTCATAGAGATGCATTGTCAAATGCTGAGCACCAGATGGGAGTATATTAAGGCTTATTAAAGACTTTGGGTGAAATTTTGTTTAGACATACACTATATTCTCAAGGTCCACAACTGGATTACATTGCAGTAAAACATTTCTGATTTTTAATGCAAGAAAACAACAAGTAGAGACATGATAGGTTTGTCTTCAAAGGGAATTGGAGGAATGTTCCATTCTAGGAGGGGCCCTAGTCGCATCTTAAATACTTGGAAGGGAAGTGTGTATGATCTTTCCTCTACAGCCCCGTATTCCAGCTGTCTGATTTCCAGGTGAGATGCCATTTTATCTGGAGGAATTGTCTGTAGCCTTTGCCTACTATCATTTTATCTGAGGATAGATGGATAGATGGATAGATAGATAGATAGATAGATAGATAGATAGATAGATAATAGATAGATAGATAGATAGATAGATAGATAGATAGATAGATAGATAGATAGATAATAGATAGATAGATAGATAGATAGATAGATAGATAGATAGATAGATAGATAGATAAAGTTCCATTGGTCAGCAGATCTCCTGCAGAAGAGTCAGAAGGGAAGATGATTGTGGCTGGAGCAGAAGGAGGTAGAGCAGAAGCTGACTGTGGACAGGGGAGAGAATGTCCTGAATGTGGTCTGACCATGGACCATGGTGAAAAATAGAAGAGAAGAGAGTCTTAGCATGAATGAGGACTGAGTGGAAGATGATCATGGCCGGGGTTAAAGAGGCAGAGAGAGAACTGATCTTGGTCTATGAAGACATTGTGTGATCTGATCATGGGCCATGGGGAGAAGAGGTAGAGTGAGATCAGATCTTGGACTGAGGACTGAGGAGGCATGTGATCTGGCCATGGACCATGGGGGGAGAAGAGGTTGAGGGGGTGATGAACATCTTTGAGGGAAGAGGAGATGATTGTGGTTGGGTGTAGAAGGTGGAGTGGAATCTGACCACAGGGAAAATAGTCAAAGGAAGGCTAGCATGGGTGGGGGATAAAGTGGAAGATAATTGTGGTCTGGGTAAAAAGAGGTAGAGTGAGATATTATCTTGGACAGAAGATAGAGGAGGCAGTTTATGGTCTGACCACGGACCATGAGAAAAAGAAGCTGAGATTGACTGAGTAAGGTTAGGTGAAGGGGGGAAGATAGCTGTGTTTGGGTGTAGTAGGTGCAGTGGTATCTGACCATGGGCCATGGGGTGAAGTGGTTTAGGGGATAATGAACATTGTTGGGGAAAGAGGGGGGGTCTTGGTTGGGTGTAGTAGGTGGAGTGGTATCTGACCATGGGCCATGGGGTGAAGTGGTTGAGGGGGTAACGAACATTGTTTGGGACAGAGGGGATGTCTTCGATAGGTGTAGTAGGTGGAGTGGTATCTGACTATAGACCATGGGGAGAATAGACAAAGGAAGGCTAAAATGGATTTGAAACCAAGTGGAAGATAATCGTGGTCTGGGTGAAAGTAGCTAGAGTGAGATTTTACCTTGGACAGAGGAGAAAGGAGGCAGTTTATGGTCTGACCATGGACCATGAGGAAACAAAGCTGAGATTGAATGTGAAGGGTTTGGGGAAGAGGGGAAGATGGTTGTGGTTGGGTGGAGTGAGTAGAGTAGTATCTGACTGTGGACCTTGGCCACCATGTTGGTTGTTGGCTATATCTAAATATCAAGCGAAGTTTTGAATTTCTGATTGGCCGTATCCAGTCACAGTACTACTCAGTTCTCTATAACGCTGATATATAGATACTGCTGAGCTGATATTCACACCTTTCCATTTAATAATTGATATTTCTTATTCAGGGAGATGGAGCTGCATGTGCTGCTGATTCTGGTGGTGATCCCGGCATCTTGGGCACAGGAAGGTAGGTGATATGACTTGAACAAAACTGCTGTTGTTGATCCTAAGTCTCTAGCACAGGAAGGTAGGTGATTTGACCTGCCCACAATTACTGGTGGTGATCCTGGGGTCTCTGGCACAGAAAGGTAATTTACAGGCAGGTTGGGGGAAATGAGGTCATTTATACCAGTTTCTCCAACTGCACCATTTTGTGGACAGGGCCCAGCACGTCCGTGCACTAGGGATACCTTTGCCAGAGGTATGCTCACCAATGCCTGGGACCAGGTGGGAGCTGTGGTCATGTTAAAGTCTAAAGTTAAGGCAGTCTCCCGACTCAGAGATGAGATGACACTGAAAGTAGTATAAAGCCAAGTCTCTTATTCCCAAGAGCTGTCCCATTGCTCTACTCTCAGTGTGTACATGTGTTGCATTTGTAGTAGTGGTCTGACCCACACTACATCCACCCGCCAGTGTAGCTTTGCTACCTGTTACCCAGTAACGGAATGAAACCCAGCCGGACACCTAACACGGGTCCCATACGTTACTATATTAACTTCTTCTGTGAGTACCTTTTAGACAGGATAGGGACTTCTGTGATGCTGGTCTTCTCCTGGTTGCCATGAGAGACGGATCACTAGGAAGCCCAAATAGCACCCCATCGCTACCAGAGGACATCCACACCTTCCCCAGGTACCAAGTATCAAATTGGCAATAAAGCTTGTTGGCAAAGGGCAACTCTACTCTGGGCTGTAATAACTGATGGAAATGGTGGCAGAGGTTCCTCTAGAAGGGTAAGCCAATGGTGATGGGAGCATTGATGTGATGTGGCCTGCAGAAGGCGTGCACTGCGGTCAGCTCTGATGATTGGAATGTGCTGCAAATGTTTTCAACAGTAGTGGCTATGGGAATTAGGCCGAACACGTGATAACTGAATGCGATGTCCACAACTGTGTGCAGATAAAGTAACAGATATGAGGAGAATGCCAGTGTTCTCTTACTTAAATGGTGTACAGGGACCCCCTCATCTATAAATAAATAAATAGGTCATCCCCTAGGTTATTCATTGAGCCCCATAGAGTGGTTGTTGCTGTGTGTCTGGCTGCTGTTGTACTAATCTGGGAAAGGAACCTGGATCAAATCAGCGGCCTTTACGGAGGTGAGTGCTACAACCGCTTGTGCTGAGGCTCTCCATAACCTGCAGGGAGGTGGAGAACACAATGCATCTCTCCAGACTTTTATTCAACAACCAATAGCTTAGACCTCATTACCCATTGCTTGGACCTTGAGGAAGGGGGACCCCCCCCCAAAAAAAAAGCTTGTTCCAAAAAATTGTATGTTAGTACAAAAAAAAAGTATCATGGACAGTACTAAATTGTTTCTGTTGCAAGCACACTAATACAGCTACATTCACCTCAAACCTCATTACCCAGTTATGTATGGCAGCAACCCCCCCTAACAGCCAATGTGTCCCAAAATGGACGACTGTGATAAGGACTTGGCTCTTCCATGGAAGGTAATTCATTGTTAGGAGTTTGACCCTGACAACCTTTCTCCACTGCATGCCATCATTGTATTCATTTTAATGTCCCCGAGCCCTCTACTGAGCACTCTATATAAAGTGTCCTTTGGCTGACATCAAATGATTGATTGCTGTGGCACCAGAAGCCATGATTATTATGGTATCATAAAATGATGGGACCACACTGCATGGACTCCTCATGAGAAGAAAAGAGAGAGCAGAGAGCATTGATCTCCACCCAACCGAGTCACCAGTGATTGATGGTGGTGCTGGTTGGATCCTACAGATGGCCAAGCCTAAGAGATTGTGGGACGTGTGTGGGACATGTGTGGGAAGTGGTAGGAAATCTGTTTTTGTCCAGAGACACCACTTACCCTGAAGGGGAGGAGACTGAGCCCTCAGAAGTGCAAAGTAGTCTGACTTTTATAAGATAAAGTTGACCCGGGCACTCTCAGATTGGCTGTTTTCCAGGCTAAGAACAGGTAAAGCCGACCACTTCATGTGTCCGGAGTGCTTTCTCAGGGTGTTCAGATCTTCCTCTGCTCATCTCTTTAACTCTTAAGGAGTTATAATATTAACACTTAACTGTCCAAGTTCAGTCTTTCTATCCTCATATAATACAGAATTCCTCCTGAAAGATACATCAATCTTCGAACCCAATCCATTCCATCTATTGGAGCTCCATGACTTCACCGGAAACAATTGTGTCACTGGGAAGACCCTAGTTCATTTCTATCATGTAATCCCGGGGAGTTAGAATAAGATGCGGACAGTCTGAATGCAAACATAGCCTGCCTAGGAACATCCACTTCTCCAGAGCAACACCCACCCAACACACATTATGGTGTTCGCATAACTCCTCCCAAGAGCCCGCCCACTGCTTGTATCATGGATATGGGCTCTTGAAAGCAGTGCTGGGGCAGGGTGCTGTAAAGTTTTCAGAAAGCTATGTATAGCGCTCTGCCAGTCCCTCCCACTAGCCATGATCTGCCTGCACAGCACAGAGTAGCACAGAGACCCACTGATGATGTCACTTAGTCCTAAATGAGGTATGTAATGAGAATGGAAAGGTTTTATTTAAAAGGGTCATTAGTACATTGATGGGGTGGGGGGGAGGAACAATATAAGCTGATTAAATGTCACTGTTAGGCTACTTTCACACTGAGGGGTTCTGGAAGCACTTTTGATTTTAAAAAAAAAAAGCGCCTGAAAAGCTCAAGAAAAATGCTTTCCTATGTATGTCTTTGTGTGTTGTTGCACTTCCTTTGTGGTGTAAAAACTCCCGCTTGCAGCATCTTTGGAGCATGTTTGTTTAGTTAAAATAAAAACGCCCAAAGTATGCCTCTCCCCATTGAAATCAATGGAAAACGCCTGAAAAATGCCTCTGAGAAGTGTTTTTGGTGCAGTTTTTAAGTCACATGTCAGAGAGCACAGCGTTTTTGCTGTGATTTTGAGGCGATTCAGTGTGAAAGTAGCCTTAGGTCCCATTGCTTCTAGCAGGTAAATCTCACCTTCATGAGCTCCTCACACATGTTCCAATAACCGAGGTTCTGGAATCTCCATATTAACCCGACCTGAAATATTTCTCTTCTCTACTATTTATCATCCAAACTGTCCAATGTAATAAAATCTACATGGGCATCGTAGGCAGTGTATTGTATTTGGTCCTGTAAGGTAGGCATGCTTCTCTTGGGACTTGGCCATCAATAGTGGAGACATCAAGCAGGGTTGGGTACACACATTACGGCACTCTGCATTTACCAATACAACTTTGAAGGACCAACCTCCCCTGTGGCCTCCAAGAGTTGGGTTATGCACAGAGAACCATCTGTACAATATCCACACATACAGTAGATCATAATTTAAACCATTCACCCATCAGCGAGGTCCAGCACCACCTCACACACCTACACTGACCGTAACAGAAGGCTGAGAGAAATCTTCAGACCGTAGAAGAGGAAGAGAGATCCTGACATGAAGTTTCAACCATCCACACTCCATCCATGATGGACAAAAAGAGGTTTAAGCTTTGGAAACCCTAAAGTACTGAAAGGGTAGTTGATGCTTGGAATAGACTTCCAGCAGAGGTAGTGAGTCACTCAACAGAAAGTGGATTCAAACATGCTTGGGACAAACAGGCAGATTCGATGGAGCACTTGGTCTTTTCTCTGCCATCCCTTTTCTATGTTTCTAGCCTGGCTCTAGTCTTTACTGACTATTGATCCCTGAGCTAAAACTAGCTCTAGAATCCCAGAACAGAAGAGACAAGGTTCATTGAAATACCAGGATTGGTATATAAACTCTATTGCAATAAACCGGTTTTCCTACTAGTATTCTAGAAGGCGACCACTACACATGTACAGCAGCACAGACCTAGCTATCTGCTCTGGATTTAGCAGTCGTTTTTCCATGCACAGGACACCTGTGGTCCCTCCTCTTTTCACTTCCTCCTTCTGGGGTTTTCAACCCAACAACCCAGAGACAGGAAATGCATAGAAAATATATCAGCAGCTCAGGCATTTACAGACAGTAGAGGGCAGCAGATCCCTACACTGGGTTAGGTACACACAGTTATTTTACCAATTTCAGGTTTGAAATGACTATTCATGGCACTCCCCATTCACCAATAGAACTTTGAAGGACCAACCTCCCCTGTGGACTCCAAGAGTTGGGTTATACACAGAGAACCATCTGTACAATATCCACATATACAGCTCGGAATGTAAACCATTCACCCATCAGCGAGGTCCAGCACCACCTCACACACCTACACTGACCGGAACAGAAGGCTGAGAGAAATCTCCAGACCATAGAAGAGGAAGAGAGATCCTGACATGAGGCTTCAACCATCCACACTCCATCCATGATGGACAAAAACAGGTTCATGCTTTGGATACCCTAAAGCAGCGTTTTTCAACCACTGTGCCGCGGCACACCAGTGTACCGTGAGATATTGTCTGTTGTGCCGTGGGAAAAATTCCAATTTCATCCGTAACATGTGGCCTCGGCTCACAAATAGACCAATCATTAGAATCTAACGATTGGTCTATTTGTGACCCGAAGCGCATGTTACGGACTATAAATAGCTCCGGTGTCACTGTTACACTGACAGGAGAAGACATCGCAGTAGATCGCCGATGCGCAGAAGAGCACCGAAGGATCTGGACTCTGGAGGATTATCGCGGACGCAGCACAGAAGAGCGCTGACTGATGGATCTGGAGGAGACAGGAGCAGAAGAGCGCTGACTGATGGATCTGGATGGAGTGCTGAGTGTGACGGACAGCGGCTATCTGGAGGAGACAAGCGCAGTAAGTACTGAGTGACAGTGAGACAGGAACAGATACTGCAGTGATGGACAAATTTTTGAAAAGGAAAGAACTGGACTCTGAACAAAATTCGGAGCCAGATAAGAGCCCAAGTATGAGTGGGGATCAAAAGAAAGAAAAGATGGTTAGCTCAAGGAAATTCTCTGGCACAAGGCAATATACCAAAAGCTATATTTCATTTGGATTTACTTTCACCGGAGATGCAAAGAAACCAACTCCACTGTGTGCGGTGTGTGGTGAAAAGCTATCTAGCAGTGCTGCGCTCAAACCTAACTTAAATACTAAAATAACTGTGCTCACATGCAATAGTGACACACATATAGTGAAATAACCTCAATTATAAGTGCCACTTTATATTGATCTTGGGTGCCCACATAATCACACAAATATATATAAAAAACACATATAAAAAACACATATAAAAATACATATAAAAACAAGTCCTCACTGGAAAATAATAATTTTAAAGTGCTCCAAGTGTAGTGACGTAACCACACTTTATATATTTATCATTAAGAAATCCGACAAAAAATTGTCCATAAATACTAGTGGCAAACACATGCAAAGTGCAAAAAAGTGCAAAAAAATACAAAAAAATTGGTGCAAAACAAATGTGTCCTTGTTCCACAGCAGTGCAACTCTTCCCCTCCTACGGCTAGATTGCCTCCTCACCTCCTTACACTGACCCCTAAGGGCCACACAGCATTCAGGATCTCTCTGGATCCTTATCCCCTGGAGATCAGCACTTCTCCTGCCGTCGTGGATCACTTTGAGGGTACTTCCATTACCCCCACTCAGAAGCCTCTATAGGATGATTACTCACCATCCAGTGAGCAAGAAAAAAAGAATCCTCTAAGTGCAGTATTTTAGAGCCAATAAAACACTTTAATAGTAGTGTTCAAAAAACATATAGCCACTCACATATTTCCATAGTCCTCCTTACTCGACATGTGGGTGTGCTGCATGTAATCAGAAGGACTTCCTGGGTATACCAAGATGGCGGTTGGCGCCGGAAGTGCGTCACCGCGTACCGGAAGTTTGTCGTGCTAACGTGCCTACGCGTTACGTCACTGTCACTTGTGACTTCCTCTGGGTACGTGGTGACGCACTTCCGGCGCCAACCGCCATCTTGGTATACCCAGGAAGTCCTTCTGATTACACCCACATGTCGAGTAAGGAGGACTATGGAAATATGTGAGTGGCTATATGTTTTTTGAACACTACTATTAAAGTGTTTTATTGGCTCTAAAATACTGCACTTAGAGGATTCTTTTTTTCTTGCTCACTGGATGGTGAGTAATCATCCTATAGAGGCTTCTGAGTGGGGGTAATGGAAGTACCCTCAAAGTGATCCACGACGGCAGGAGAAGTGCTGATCTCCAGGGGATAAGGATCCAGAGAGATCCTGAATGCTGTGTGGCCCTTAGGGGTCAGTGTAAGGAGGTGAGGAGGCAATCTAGCCGTAGGAGGGGAAGAGTTGCACTGCTGTGGAACAAGGACACATTTGTTTTGCACCAATTTTTTTGTATTTTTTTGCACTTTTTTGCACTTTGCATGTGTTTGCCACTAGTATTTATGGACAATTTTTTGTCGGATTTCTTGATGATAAATATATAAAGTGTGGTTACGTCACTACACTTGGAGCACTTTAAAATTATTATTTTCCAGTGAGGACTTGTTTTTATATGTATTTTTATATGTGTTTTTTATATGTGTTTTTTATATATATTTGTGTGATTATGTGGGCACCCAAGATCAATATAAAGTGGCACCTATAATTGAGGTTATTTCACTATATGTGTGTCACTATTGCATGTGAGCACAGTTATTTTAGTATTTAAGTTAGGTTTGAGCGCTGCACTACTTATATAATTTTGATATTTTCACTGTTTGGGTAACAGGTTAAGTGTTGGCAGCTTACAGTAGGGCTATTTCCCTTTTGCGCAGGAGGATCTCTGTTTATATCTATCAGTGCTATGGTCCCAAGTAAACTTAAACGCCATCTCCAAACGAAACACCCTTCGCTTCAAAACAAGAATGCGGACTTTTTTGTTCACCTGCGTGAAAACACGGAGAAACAGGCAACTTTCATGAGAAAAACCACAAACGTAAATGAAAGAGTTCTTAAAGCTAGCTATCAAGTTGCTGAACTTATATCCAAGTCAAAAAAGTGGCACACAGTGTCAGAGACATTAATACTTCCCGCCTGCAAAGCTATTGTAGAGGAGATGCTCGGACCTGAAGCAGCTATGGAAATAGACAAAGTCCTTCTCTCAGACAACACAATTTCCAGACGTATTAATGACATGTCTGCAGACATAGAAAGTGTGGTTTTGGAAAAGATCCGTATCAGTGAGAAATTTGCATTGCAACTTGACGAGTCTACTGATATCAGTGGACATGCTCAACTCTTGGCCAATGTGCGTTTTGTGGATGGTGATGCAATTAGAGAAAACTTCTTTTTTTGCAAGGCATTGCCAGAAAAAAACAACAGGAGAAGAAATTTTTCGGGTCACATCAGAATACCTTGAACAAGGAGGACTTAAGTGTGAAAACTGCACAAGTGTCTGCACCGATGGAGCTGCAGCCATGGTCGGGCGCACCAAAGGCTTTGTAAGCAGAGTGAAGGAAAGAAATCCAGATGTGATTGTTACGCATTGTTTTTGACACCGTGAGGCCCTCGTAGCCAAGACTTTACCAGCAGACCTAGTTCCTGTGTTGGATGATGTTGTGCGCATGGTAAACTTTGTAAAGTCACGACTAGAGATGAGCGAATTTTTCAAAAATTCGATTCGCCTGATTCGCCGAATTTTCCGAAAAAATTCGATTTGATTCGAATTTATTCGCTGCAAATTTAACTTATAAAAAGGGTTTCTAGGCTTCAGAGAGCCTTTATATTAGTGCAGAACACTGTACCTTTAATTTAAATGCCCTTGGAGTCTGCTGGGGAAGAGAAATAATACTGTCAGTCAGTATGACATGCAGATGAGTGCCGTCGATCTTAGAATCACCGCACACTTCACTCATTTGGGCAGTCACGGGGCACGACGAAGAAGAAGGAGAAGAAGAAGAAGAAGGAGAAGAAGAAGAATGAAAAGAATGAAAAGAAGAAGAAGAATAAAAAGAATGAAAAGAAGAAGAAGAAGAAGAATGAAAAGAATGAAAAGAAGAATGAAAATAAGAAGAAGAATGAAAAGAAGAATGAAAAGAAGAAGAAGAATGAAAAGAAGAATGAAAAGAATGAAAAGAAGAATGAAAAGAATGAAAAGAAGAATGAAAATAAGAAGAAGAATGAAAATAAGAATGAAAAGAATGAAAAGAAGAATGAAAATAAGAAGAAGAATGAAAAGAAGAATGAAAAGAATGAAAAGAAGAATGAAAATAAGAAGAAGAATGAAAAGAAGAATGAAAAGAATGAAAAAAAGAATGAAAAGAATGAAAAGAAGAATGAAAATAAGAAGAAGAATGAAAAGAAGAATGAAAAGAATGAAAAGAAGAATGAAAAGAAGAATGAAAAGAAGAAGAAGAATGAAAAGAAGAAGAAGAATGAAAAGAAGAATGAAAAGAATGAAAAGAAGAATGAAAATAAGAAGAAGAATGAAAAGAAGAATGAAAAGAATGAAAAGAAGAATGAAAAGAATGAAAAGAAGAATGAAAATAATAAGAAGAATGAAAATAAGAAGAAGAATGAAAAGAAGAATAAAAAGAATGAAAAGAAGAATGAAAATAAGAAGAAGAATGAAAAGAAGAATGAAAAGAATGAAAAGAAAAATGAAAATAAGAAGAAGAATGAAAAGAATGAAAAGAAGAATGAAAATAAGAAGAAGAATGAAAAGAAGAATGAAAAGAATGAAAAGAAGAATGAAAAGAAGAATGAAAAGAAGAAGAAGAATGAAAAGAAGAAGAAGAATGAAAAGAAGAATGAAAAGAATGAAAAGAAGAATGAAAAGAAGAAGAAGAATGAAAAGAAGAATGAAAAGAATGAAAAGAAGAATGAAAAGAAGAATGAAAATAATAAGAAGAATGAAAATAAGAAGAAGAATGAAAAGAAGAATGAAAAGAATGAAAAGAAAAATGAAAATAAGAAGAAGAATGAAAAGAATGAAAAGAAGAATGAAAAGAAGAATGAAAATAAGAATGAAAAGAATGAAAAGAAGAATGAAAAGAAGAATGAAAAGAAGAAGAAGAATGAAAAGAAGAAGAAGAATGAAAAGAAGAATGAAAAGAATGAAAAGAAGAATGAAAATAAGAAGAAGAATGAAAAGAAGAATGAAAATAAGAATAATTCCAGTAAAGCAAAAAGTGTTTCTGCAGAGTTCCTCTATTTCTGACAGTTCTTTCACATTTCCAGCGGTTGAAACATTGTATCTATTTGTTTCCTAATAAAAACATCTGTATCCTAAATGGAAACAAATACATACAATGTTTCAACCGCTGGAAATGTGAAAGAACTGTCAGAGAACTGTCAGAAATAGCGGAGCTCACTGCAGGGACATTTTTGCCGGCTGTAGAAGGGATGAAAACGGCCGATCAGGAAAAATTTGATTCGACCATCCGAAGTTGGCAAAAATTCGGATTCGCTGCGAATCGAATTTTTCCTGAAATTCGAAACGAATTCCACTTCGCCTGATTCGATTCGCTCATCTCTAGTCACGAGCCGTGAAAAGTCGCATGTTTGCAGCTTTGTGTGAGGAGATGGGAGCGAAGCATAACACCTTGCTGTTTCATACGGAGGTCCGGTGGTTGTCGCGTGGCAAGGTCTTGGTTCGTGTGTATGAGCTGCGGGAGGAACTTAAAGTGTTTCTGACAAATGAGAGGTCAGATGACGCAAAGCTGCTTGCAAGTGATGAGTGGTGTGCAAGGCTGGCATACCTGGCAGATATATTTCATCATCTGAATGAGCTGAACACACGAATGCAAGGCCGAAATGAAAATCTGCTTACAAGTACAGATAAAACAAATGGATTCCATTCAAAGGTGCAACTCTGGCATCAACACGTGGAAAGTGGCAATCTTGAAATGTTCACACTCACCAAGCAATGGCAAGGTGTTCACACTGCTGCACTGGGTGAGATAATAGTTGAACATTTAAAAACTCTCGAGGAGAAGTTGTCATTTTATTTCTCTTCAGTCTCCACTGAATGCCTTGACTGGGTTAGGGACCCTTATAGCTCAGCATCAGTTGGTGGAAAGGACTTTACAGGAGCAGGAGGAACTAACTGAACTGAGACAAAATCCTGGTTTCAAGCTAAGATTTGCTGATCTACCTTTGGACAGTTTTTGGTTGGATACTGCCAAGGAGTTCCCCGTTCTGGCTATTTTGGCATTGCTCCCATTTTCCACTACATATCTGTGTGAGATGAGCTTTTCAAGCCTGATTGCTATAAAAACTAAAGACAGAGAGAGACTGAGAGCTGCTGACGAAGAGCTACGTGTGCGTCTTTCTTCGATTCCTGCCAGAATATCAGCTTTGTGTTCAGCCAAACAGGCCCAGGGTTCGCACTGAGTAAGTAAACAGAAATATGAACAATTATAAAATACTTTATTGTTTCATAATAAAGTAATTATAAAATCATTTCTTTGTGTTTGATTCCTATTCAAGAGAATTACTTTATAGATAACACTGTTCAACAGGTAAAACGTTTTGGGCATAAAATTAGCTAATCTTACATAATTTTGGGGTGCTGAAAACGAAAATGACCCTAAAAAATGTTGATTGGCTCTAGTTTCCATGATATACTCACCCATCTAATGACGTAAGCCATTCAAAATGATGATGCAACTTCAGCTGCATATTGCGCAATTGATACTGGTGACCAATAGAAAATGTCATGTATACTGAGATGATGCAATATTAGCCTTTAATTGCATCACTTCACTGCATAAAAGCTGCAGTATCTGTAGCTGATTGGAGTTCGTCTTTACATTTGGTTTTCTGCTTATATAGGCTACTCAGTAATGCCTCCAACTTGTGTGAATAAAGCAGATAATTTCTGCTATATCTGCGGTGAAATAACTTTTATCTCACAAAAAAGGAGGATAACAGGAATGATTAAGAAAGCCTACAACTTGTATTTTGGCTGCAAGATAGGAGACCAGGACAAGAGCTGGGCACCACATATATGCTGCAATTCTTGTGGGACGGCACTGGAGCAATGGTTGAATGGAAAAAAGGCATCTATGCCTCTCGCTGTGCCAATGATTTGGAGAGAGCCAACAGATCATGTTAGTAATTGTTACTTTTGTATGGTGCCTCCAATTGTAAAAGGGCTAAATAAGAAGAAAAAGTGATCTGTGCACTATCCAAATATTCCATCGGCAATACGTCCAGTTCCTCATGGAGAGGGGCTACCAATTCCTAAAGCACCAGAATCCTTCGTGGTTGAGTCAAGTGAGGAAGAACCTGAAGCGTGTAGTCACGTGCAGTTGTAAGAGATAGCCCTTTCCTCGAATACAAGAGAAAAGCCAAGAGAAGCAAAACCGACACAAACTGAAGACAAAACTAGTGAGAATCCGAAGTATTAAAATGATTCAACTTGGCTTATGGCTATCATTTTTCTTGGTAATCCTATGCAATATATTATGCCATTTAGGCTTTGTTATGTATCAATATCACTTGCTTTATATTTGTGGAAAGACATCTATCTATATAATTATTGTGCATTATGTAGTCATTACGCCTATAGTAGAAAACTTTCCGTTTACAGAAAAACTAGAGCCAATTGACAAATGTCATTGTTATATTTGAACTCAGAATGTGAAATTCATTAAGAAATGGATCCTTTTGTTTCCAAAACTGGCAAAAAATAAAAATTTGTTGAACAGTGTAGTCAATATAGGCACAGAGGTAAATTTTTTTAACATTTTCTAATGGTGGTGTGCCTCGTGATTTTTTTCATGAAAAAAGTGTGCCTTTGCAGAAAAAAGGTTGAAAAACACTGCCCTAAAGTATGCCCATTGATTTGTAACAGTAATGTGTTTTATATTTGTCTTTGTTTTCCAGACTTGGAGGGTAAAGTGTTCATCTTCCCCAACAACCCCAACACAGATCATGTCATTCTGAAACCTACAATTACAAAGCCATTGCAGAAAGTCAGCGTCTGCCTACATTTCTACAGTGATCTTTTCCGTCCCTATAGTCTCTTCTCTCTCGCTACTCCAACAATTAGAGATGCTTTTCTGTTCTCCTCAAGCTCTGCAGACTACTATCATGTAGCTGTAAACGGACAACAACTCAGTATTAGGACAGACTCAGATCCCTTGAACTGGAGGCACATCTGTGTGACCTGGGACTCCGACACTGGAGTGGTACAACTTTGGCTCAATGGAAAGCTCTACCCCAGAAAAGTCTTGGCAAAGGGGTTTTCTATCAATGGTGAAGCCAGCATTGTTCTGGGACAGACTTATAGTTATAATAATTATGGGGGAAGTTTTGCTTCTGCTCTGTCATTGGTTGGAGAAATAGGTGATGTTCACATGTGGGATGTTGTCCTGACTCCAAGAGAAATCCAGAAAGTCATCTCTGGTGACCGCTATGGAAATGTCATTAGTTGGAAGTCTCTTGTCTATGAAATGAAAGGAGCAGTTCTTCTTGAACCCAAACTTCAATGCAAGCCTGGGGGGTCCATCAGCTCAGTGTGTACACCGTGTTATTAAAGTGTACATATAGGCAAAACTTTCTTTTTTGGTTTTGGATAGAGTAGGGAAGGTTTCAAATCAACATCAGGTTATTTATTCTGTCTGCGTCCTGCTGGGGAGATTTCCCTTCACTTTCTGTCTTGGAGAAGCAATGGGAAATCAGAAGAAATCTCCACAAAGTCACCAGAACTTCTGTCACCAAATTTTCACCCACATTTTGCTCTCTAAAGTTCTGAAACAATGTTCACCAGGACCTACAAAAAGAATGAATCTCCCCAGCAGAGACATGAACAGCAATGAAAACTTGGTAGAGGGTCTAACCCTTCCACACTCCATCCAAAGCTAAAAAGATGTCTTGCCTTCACCTACACTGGAATTGGTGGTGGATTCAGGGACTTGGCGTGGGTTTTGTGGCTTCGGTTTCTGCACTAAAAATATTAGCAGGCAAATATAGATCACTGACAACAGTTATTCCAAGCTTTGTATACTTAGGTGGCATCATAACCTGAATCTAAGGTGCAATATTCACATATGGACCCTTCTCCTCCATGGAACCCCCCATCCTAACACAGCCATGATAAGCAGGCCACCATTGCTGACCCAATGAAGAACTTATTATGGATCCAAAGTGAACTGACCCCTTTTACATCATTGACCATATAAAGGAAGTAGCGGGCTTCCTTACTACCTGCTGATCGCATAAGGTATACTAGTTCCTTATTAGGGTAGTGATGTCACACGGGGGTGGGGTGGTGATGACATCACAGGAGGTGGGGTGTTTCTCTGAGTTTTCTCCATGGAGTAGCCCTCTTGTCATTCTGCCAGTGCCGGTGTTTTGGGCTATCAGGTCGCTCATCCAGGTGAGGTGAGGTTTGGCCGGTTGGCTGATGTCCACTGGGAATGAACCAGCTCACTCATCTCTATGAAAACTCTTGGGGTCACTGGCCGGGGCAAACACACAACATGTGACCTGATCTGCATGTCTTCTCCAACGTAGTAACTCCAAAAGTGTGTAGAGTTGAAGTCCAGGTATGGGTTCTATTGCAGTTATATTGGTCCAGCTTGGAGCAATGAAAGTATACAGTACATGCGTCACACCTGTGGGATCCTTATGGGAGCGCAGAATCTCTGTAGTAACCACCTCTAATATAGCATTCTCCCATGCCTTCCGGGGCCCCTGCCGAGTGGTTACCCTGCTGCATATCAACCACATGGGGCCTCCTTCATGGCATGGACAGTATTCAATGAATTGGAGTGGTGATTGTGATGTCACCCGCCTGCCTCCATGCCTTGCCCAATCAGAGAACAGCTTGCATTTATTGAGGAAAATACAAGGCAATCTGTGAATGGACCCATAAGACAGCAGGATCACTGTAACAGCACCAACTACTACACTGATTCTCTACTTCCACAGGCACAGCATATGATCCAAGCTGGACCAATGTAATATGCAAGGAAATCCATCCCTGGAGTTCAGCTTTATGACAGAGGATGACCATGACAGCCAGGGGAGTGATCAGCAATGGGAGTTTTTATAGTCACAGTCTACCAAGAACAGGAACATATTTTAAAGCGGGACTCTGCTCACCTCCATTCCAGCTGTGTACATGAACTCCCTCATTAGCATCTTTGAGGTTGAAGATCTTTGACCATCTTGACTGGTCCTCTATTGAGCTAAGTCCTAATTGTAAATCATCATCTTTGGGAAATAACAAATGAGGGGGCGTGTCCCTACACACCAACTGGCCAATCGATGAATCTAAAATATAACCTGTCTTCAGAGATATATAATGTATGCCAAGCTGTAATTGGTGCCTATTGGAGTGGAATGTCCTGCGCACAACAGTATGACTGGATATTTACCCGACACCCAAATGGTTGACAACAGCAGAGCAGATCAGATCCCGTACCGTTTTAGATGAAGTGACGGCATAAAGAAGACATTGTAGTTTGATCAGAAGCCTATCAGATGGAATATATCATCTCTATGAAGGAGATAAAGTCACCCCACGGACACAACTAACTGGACACTATAATCTGTCTTGTTACAGATATGTAATACGGGTTCACTCATCCACGGGCCTCAATGTCAGCCTCTCATGGACAAGCCCCATACATCACCATATCCAGACAAACATACCTCCCTATCTTCAGGAATGCAAATAATGCCCTATAAAGTGCACTACAGACCACTCCAAAAAACAAGGGAAGAGGGGGGAGGAGCAATTACTGTGTGCATTCATAAAGTGTTCCCAAAGAAAGACCCAAAAAAAGAAAAAAGAGACTCTACATGTTTTGCTCCATAAAACAGAGCTTTGTCAGGGGGGTAAATAATTACAATAGGTCCAGTGACTGAAAGTTGTGCTCAGCCTCACATGGTGGAAAAATGGCACCTATCTTTTGTTTCACCTCTATATATAGAGGTATTGGTCATCAAAATGCCCCCCCCCCCCCCCCCCCCCGCACATGCTCAGATCCTCAACAGACGCCATCTTGTGGACAAAAAACAACACCACAGCAGCACATCAATCCAACACAATCCACACTGCTGGTGAGCTCAAACAATGGTAATACCCCACTAATTAACCCCTCCCCCTCCATTGGATCCCCCCCCCCTTCCTGACCAGGCTATTTTTTGCGATACGGCACTGTGTTACTTTAACTGACAATTGCGCGGTCACGCAACACTGCACCCAAATGGAATTTACCTCCTTTTTTTACAAAAAGAGCTTTCTTTCGGTGGTACTTGTTCACCTGTGCGGTTTTGAAACAAAATAAGACCGACAATTTTGAGAAAAAAACAATATCTTTGACTTTTTGATAGTAAACATGTCCAATAAAAAAATTTAAAAAATCAACTTTCATCATAAATTTAGGCCAAAATGTATTCTGCTCCATGTCTGTGCTACAAAAAATCCCGATACGTGTAAATTAACTGGTTTGCGTGAAAGTTATAGCGTTTACAAATGGTGGTATAGATACTGGATTTTTTTTTTTTTTACTAGTAATGGCGGAGATCAGCGACTTATAGTAGGACTGTGGTGGGCATTCTGACACTGGGGGGGGGGGGCTGATTTGGTGTCACTGACATTTCCAGTGACACCAATACAGTGATCAGTGCTAATAAAAAGCCCCGACCCTTTTCTAGGCTGTTGATAACAACTTTCTTTCCTACCCCCTACACTGGTTGGAGCGAGAAACTCCCTTTACTGGCACCCATTTGCCTGACTCATGCTTACACGCCCTTTGGGGTTGAGCACATCAGTCCTGTCCTTGGAACTTCCACACTTGTAATATGCACATCCACCCCCCCCCCCAGCTTCCTCCCCCTCTGATCCCCCCCCTTTTTTTTTCTCCCCTCCTCCCCTTCTCCTTCTCTGGCTCTCCATCCCCCAACCTTTCTTATCCCCCCTGACTCCTTCCTCATTGTCCCCCACAATCAATTCCTCCTATCTATTTTCTGTGTCTCACTCTCTTTTTCTCCTCCTACATTTGCACTCACTCCCGTACTCGTAGGTGACCTAATACCATTCCCATACTACACCAGTACATGTGCCCCTTCTAATTCACAAAGACATCTCCCTACACATTGGTAACCCCTTAGTGTCACCCCTGTTCTGCCTCTTGGATAGTACCGAGCTCCGTAGACCTTTGCACCATTTTTCCTTTACAAGGGGCCCAGAACCTCTACTCGTACCTCCTGCCCCCCTACCCTGCTACTCTGTGATGTTAGACACATGGGGGTGCAAACAAACTACTCTGCCTGTCTTGTGGTTTCTAACGCCTTATTATGGTTATGATTAGTGTGTGCCTCTATTCTTGTTGTGAACATATACTCTTTTTTCAAGTCAAACTTTATGAACATTATGTGCGACATGAGATCGCTCTCTCAGTCTGACTACCGTATTATTTCTTACTGTACGATATCTGTTATTGGTTTATTACTGCATTTTATTTGGCACATTGTATCTCCTTGTACAGTTTGTATGCTTTGAGCTTTCTTAATAAACTTTATGGAAAAAAAAAAAAGCCCTGACACTGTACTAATGGCACTGGGCAGGAAGGGGTTAACATTTGGGGCCATCAAAGGGATAACTGTGTGTTGTGTGTTTTACTAGGGGGCGGGGTCTGTGCTTTACACTGTAAGCATGCTGCAGAGCCATACAAAGCAGTGTGCAGCAGCTGACAGGGGAGAGATCAGTATTGATTACATACAGTTCTTTCCCCCGTCGGTAATACTTGTCAATCACCGGGTGCCCACAAGTAATCACCGGCTGGGATCTGGTGATTGACAGCCAAGGCCGCAAATGATGGCACAGGTAGGGTGCGAGCCCCCTACCCGGAAATACAAAATCACGTATATATACAGTACATTTTGCACACCCGCGCTGCCCTGTAGTAGTATTTCTGCTATGGGGGGGAGGGAGGGAGCGGTTAAGGACCAAAATTACAGTTCATACCATTATATAGCATTTATGGGGACAAATCAAAGAAAAAGCACAGAGTCCCTAATTACACACAGAAGGAAGGGAGGCGGAGCCTTCATATAAACCATGAGGGGCCCTTCAGCCTACATGGAAAATCCATTTTGTTTCCAGTTTCAGAAGCCATTTCTGTGGGTGTGGTTTTCTAGGACCCGGATTATATTTGTCAATGATACAGAAGTTTAGGAGGTCGGCCTTACCATCATGCTTTGTATCCTATGTCTTGTTACTGGTCTGTCCTCATTTCCAGCAATATCCTTCACATGTTCAACAACTCGTCTCCTAAAGGGGTGAATTGTCTTCCTACATATATTAGGGGGAGGGGCATTTTACAGCATCAATCACCCCCTCTGTGCTGCAATTCTAGAAATCTCTTATTTGAATGATTTCCCCATTTTTAGGGATAACAAACTCCTTGATGTTGCTGAAGAAAGTCCATGCCTTGCAGTGACCACACCTGAAACTACCTTTTGGTTTCTCAGGCAGCCAAGTGTGTCTCATGGATGTTTTAGAGGTTTCTTCTAGGTGACTATGTACTAACATGTCTCTCAGACTCCTCCCCCGTCTGTAGGTGATCTTAGGGTCTTTGGATAGGATCTGTGATAGGTATTTATCTTCATGAAAAATCTTCCAATATCTCTTTATGATGTGAAATCTCTGCCCTGATTGATTGGAGTATGTCCCTATGATACGCCCGCCTTGCTGGTCCTCCACTTTTATGGTCTTCTGACCCAACAGAGATTCCCTCGGAACCCCTTTCACTTTCTCATAGGATTTCATCAAATCAGTCTTATGATGGCCACGTCTCATAAATCTCTCAAACTATTTTGGACTCTCAGTTTGGAATGCCCCTTCCGTTGAGCAATTTCTCTTCGACCAATGGGGATTCCTCTATTCAAGGCTGCTGGATGTGAACTTCCCCAATGTAACAGGCTATTCCTGGAGGTCGGTTTTCAATAAATTGTATTAATATTGCCTCCTTCACCCCTCTTAATCTCCAAGTCCATAACATGTATGCTATCATATTTCATTTCACTCGTGACGTACATCCCAATATTGATCCGATTTAAGGTGGCTACAAATTCCATGAACAGATCCTTCTGACCCTGCCGTAATATAAACACATCATCAATGAACCGTACTCACATGAGAATGTGCGATGTGAAACATTCTAGGTCTTCTACAAAGACCATAGTACATTCCCACCACCCAAGAAAGAGATTTGCAGACGTAGGTGCCCAAGACGTACCCATCGCAGTTCCTCTGCGCTGTCTATATACTTTACCATCAAACAGGAAAACATTGTGTTCCAATATAAACTGCAAACGTTGTAGAGTGAATGTGGCATGGATCTCACATAGTTTGCCTCTAGTCTCCAGAAAGGATTTACAAGCTTTTAGACCCAAATCCTGCCTGATATTACTATAGAAAGCCTCCACATCTAGACTAGCTGGCCAAACATCATCTTCCATTGTGATATCTATTAGTCTGTTTACAAAGTCTGCTGTATGTTGGATATATGAAGGTAAACTATATACAATGGAGACATGATATCATCTAGAGATTTGCTCCTTCTGTAAGATTGTTATTGCCCCGAGATGATGGGGCGGCCAGGAGGTTTCTCTTTATGTTGTGTACTTTAGGTAAGGCATAAAACGTGGCAATAGTTGGGTGTGCATTCATCATAAAGGCACCTTCATCTTTGGAGAGGATCCCATCTTCAACAGAACTTTTCACATTAGAGTTCATCTCAGTCAAGTATTTGGGGGTTGGATCGTTCTGAAGTATTTCATAGTTATGCTCATTAATAAATCATAACACATCTTCCAATAAAATGCTCCGCCCACCAAGACGATTTCTCCCCCTTTGTCATCTGCCTTTATAACGACTTCTTTATTACTGCGCAGATCTTCCAATGCCTTCCATTCAGAAGAAGTCCTATTATATCACTTATTGTTCCTCTTCCTTCCTAACCAGAAATCCTTCAAATCTCTCTCCACCAATTTTACAAAGAGTTGGGTGCTGCTCCCCTGAGAGAAGGGCGGGGGATAGTTATTCCTGGGTCTAAATGTGGGAAAAGGGCCCCAAATTTCAGCATCCCCACTGTTGTTATCAGCTTGTAATGATCCCAATACACTTAGGGCTTCCATATCTCTAGATGTCAGACCCATCGGAGTATTAGATGGGGTGTCCTTATATTCCTTCTTCAGAGCCACTTTCCTGGCAAACAAATGTATATCTTGAACCCATCCAATAGGTTCCAGTCCTGTGTAGGTACAAAGGACAATCCTCTCCTCAGTACTGTTAGATGGTCGATTGTTAATGACATCTTAGATAGGTCGAATACTTTCAAATCACTGTCTTGGGTGGTGTTCACGTCAGCCCAGCCTGTCATTTCTTCCCTCTCATGGTGCCTGTATATCCCCACTCCTCCCCATTTCTCCATTACTGTGTGGGATAACCTAAAAAATTCCCACAATTTCCTCTAGGTGGTCTCAAAAAACTTCTTCTACCTAGTCCCCTCCGAGGGGTATGGATATATGAGGGGTATGGATATATTCAGTTCTGCTGTCAGTTGAATCACTCTGTCTTTCAGCACCATCATCAGTCAGGTTCTGTGTCAGCAGTCCAAGTGTCATGGAAATTTTGTATTGTTGGTTGTCCTATAAATGTGTCATATATTCGTGTTATTCATATGTCTCTCGTGTGGCTTAATTAAAGCTCTGAAGGCTGCAATTGGGCCATACAATGTATATATTACAGTACTCAGCGGATGGCGGATCTGCGCTTATAGACCGGCGAGTATACCACCACGGCGTTCGATGCAAATGCCGCCGGTGGTAGGCCGCGGGCCTGTATCCACATATCAGCAGCATAGTACCACATGGACTTCATAACGCAAGGCGCCAAGCGGTGTGAACTCCACGTGTAGGCTTATGCATATCTTACAACCCATTACCGACCTGAACTGTATCCGGATGGATGTGTTTTAATAAAGATCGTATCGGGCCCATCCAGGTACAGACTGATGTTCCTAGGGAATGCTTGTACAAGGAATTTGCATACCGATAGGAGCTAGTAGGACAGGAAGTATGCCCTCCATAGAGATCTCAAGGGGGGGAAGGGGAGGAAGTCTGCTGACCTCAGAGGGCTCATGGGGAAGGACCAGTGATAGATAATAGGAAAGGCTATGCTCCAATCGGAATGTACATCCTGTGTATAGGCACTCCCCATTGCATTGTTCGGTGGGAGGGGATTGACTTTATTCATGTGGGGGGCGTGTGTCTGCTTGTAATAAAACCGGGGGCTGAGTCTGAAGCCGGCCCTTATGTGAATTCAAACATCATCCTGAGAGTGTCGCCTGATCATTCTTGGGTAACGGAGCTCCATCCCCCACATCTCAACAGAAGTTAACCCAGTTGGAGGAGCAGGAATCTTGGGGCTAAGCTGCAGTCGTGGTAAGCGAGATTCGCACAGCTTTATGGGGGATTTCTGCGCATCCAACTGCGAGTACTCATGGTAAGGAGAAATTCGTTAAAACGAATTTCCAAGACACAAGTGAGCCCGTCTTTGCGCCAGCAGTTCCAAGTGAGCCTGTCTCTGTGCCAGCAGTTCCAAGTGAGCCTGTCTTTGCGCCAGCAGTTCCAAGTGAGCCTGTCTTTGCGCCAGCAGTTCCAAGTGAGCCTGTCTCTGTGCCAGCAGTTCCAGGTGAGCCCTTCTCTGTGCCAGCAGTTCCAAGTGAGCCCTTCTCTGTGCCAGCAGTTCCAAGTGAGCCCGTCTTTGCACCAGCAGTTCCAAGTGAGCCTGTCTCTGCGCCAGCAGTTCCAAGTGAGCCCTTCTCTGTGCCAGCAGTTCCAAGTGAGCCCGTCTTTGCGCCAGCAGTTCCAAGTGAGCCTGTCTCTGTGCCAGCAGTTCCAAGTGAGCCCATCTCTGTGCCAGCAGTTCCAAGTGAGCCCGTCTTTGCGCCAGCAGTTCCAAGTGAGCCTGTCTCTGCGCCAGCAGTTCCAAGAGAGCCTGTCTCTGCGCCAGCAGTTCCAAGTGAGCCTGTCTCTGCGCCAGCAGTTCCAAGTGAGCCTGTCTCTGCGCCAGCAGTTCCAAGTGAGCCTGTCTCTGAGCCAGCAGTTCCATGTGAGCCTGTCTCTGTGCCAGCAGTTCCAAGTGAGCCTGTCTCTGCGCCAGCAGTTCCAAGTGAGCCTGTCTCTGCGCCAGCAGTTCCAAGGGAGCCTGTCTCTGAGCCAGCAGTTCCAAGTGAGCCCGTCTCTGAGCCAGCAGTTCCAAGTGAGCCTGTCTCTGTGCCAGTAGTTCCAAGTGAGCCTGTCTTTGTGCCAGCAGTACCAAGTGAGCCTGTCGCTGTGCAAGTTGTTCCAGTCCAATAAACCTCCATGCTAGCAGTTCCAGTGGAGACTGTGCGCCAATTGTTCCTGTCTAACCAGCTCCTGCACCACCAGTCCCATTCAGTTCTGCCTCTGTGCCGTCTGTTCCTGCCCAGCCTCATGCTGAACCCCAGTGACAGGGCACCTTGTCTGCAATCAGACCCTGGTGGGGAGCCCTATCAGTCATCGTGTTCAAGAACCAGGATTTCCCAGCATCTCCCGGTATTATGGGAATATAGGATCCTCAGTGCCACACGGACTACACATTTACTTCATGTGATCAATCTCCATGTCATAGTGCTGGGCATTCCCTAACCACCCCCTTCATGACCTGGACATTGTTTGCTATTCAGGAATGCACTAATTTAACTGGCAATTGCGCGTTAGTGCAACACTGTACACAAATGAGATTTATATAATTTATTTCACACAAATAAAGATTTCTTCTAGTGATATTTGATCAGCACTGAGACCAAAAATTTAGCAATAAAACCCATCTATATTTTCTACTTGCCGGTATAAAAGTTTTCGATGAAATTAAATTTCTTTATAAATTTACGACAAAATGTATTCTGCTCCATGTCTTTGGTATAAAAAATCCCACAAGTGTATAGTGATTGGTTTGTATGACCGTTATAGAGCCTACAGACTACGGGAGATATACCTGAAAATCGATCAATCCTGATATATTGACAGCCAATCTAATTTTTTGAGGCCCTAAAATATCAGGACGGTACAAATCCCCCAAATGTCAGACAGTACAAATCCCCCCCAAATGTCAGGACGGTACAAATTCCCCCCAAATGTCAGGACGGTATAAATCCCCCCAAATGTCAGGACGGTACAAATCCCCCAAATGTCAGGACAGTACAAATCCCCCCAAATGTCAGGACAGTACAAATCCCCCCAAATGTCAGGACAGTACAAATCCCCCCAAATGTCAGGACGGTACAAATTCCCCCAAATGTCAGTACGGTACAAATCCCCCCAAATGTCAGGACGGTACAAATCCCCCCAAATGTCAGGACGGTACAAATCCCCCCAAATGTCAGGACGGTACAAATCCCCACAGAATGTCAGGATGGTACAAATCCCCCCAAATGTCAGGACAGTACAAATCCCCCCAAATGTCAGGACAGTACAAATCCCCCCCAAATGTCAGGACGGTACAAATCCCCCAAATGTCAGGATGGTACAAATCCCCCCAAATGTCAGGACGGTACAAATCCCCCAAATGTCAGGATAGTACAAATCCCCCCAATGTCAGGAGGGTACAAATCCCCCCAAATGTCAGGATCGTACAAATCCCCCCAAATGTCAGGACAGTACAAATCCCCCCAAATGTCAGGACAGTACAAATCCCCCCAAATGTCAGGACGGTACAAATTCCCCCAAATGTCAGTACGGTACAAATCCCCCCAAATGTCAGGACGGTACAAATCCCCCCAAATGTCAGGACGGTACAAATCCCCCCAAATGTCAGGACGGTACAAATCCCCCAAATGTCAGGACGGTACAAATCCCCCCAAATGTCAGGATGGTACAAATCCCCACAGAATGTCAGGATGGTACAAATCCCCCCAAATGTCAGGACAGTACAAATCCCCCCAAATGTCAGGACAGTACAAATCCCCCCCAAATGTCAGGACGGTACAAATCCCCCAAATGTCAGGACAGTACAAATCCCCACAGAATGTCAGGATGGTACAAATCCCCCCAAATGTCAGGACGGTACAAATCCCCCAAATGTCAGGATAGTACAAATCCCCCCAATGTCAGGAGGGTACAAATCCCCCCAAATATCAGGACGGTACAAATCCCCCCAAATGTCAGGATGGTACAAATCCCTCCAAATGTCTGGATGGTACAAATCCCCCCAAATGTCAGGATGGTACAAATCTCCCCAAATGTCAGGACGGTACAAATCCCCCCAAATGTCAGGACAGTACAAATCCCCCCAAATGTCAGGATGGTACAAATCCTCCCAATTGTCAGGACGGTACAAATCCCCCCAAATGTCAGGACGGTACAAATCCCCCCCAAATGTCAGGATGGTACAAATCCTCCCAATTGTCAGGATGGTACAAATCCCCCCTGTCCGACCTCTGCGACGCTGCGGGAGCAAAACTGGTGGGGGGACCACGAATAGTTTACACACCACTGCCCCCTTAGCCGCCTCACCCAACTTGGAACTAACAGGGGGGGGACACATGAGGAGGGGCAGACAACACCTGGGGGGACACAGAGACAGGGGAAGACACCACAACAGGGGGGGTTACAGGCACACTAGGGGTTACACACGGTGCACCTGGCACCAGGGCATCTGGAGCAGTTGCCCCATCAGGAGCTGGGCCCGCACCCGCCTCCTCTGCATCCATCCTGGCCAACTCCTCAGCAATACCTGATAGATTATGTAATGCTTCAGGGCACTGGTTGTAGGAATGCCCCAATACCTGACAGAGGTTACACCGAATTTGATTACAGTCACGAGCTACGTGACCAATACCCCGGCATAACGAGCATTTCAAGACCTCACAACTTAAGGCGAAGTGCCCCTTGTTGCCACACTGGTGGCAGACTTTCGGCTGCCCGGCATAAAAGACTATTAGTCTATCCTTCCCAAGGAAGGTCGAAGATGGGAGATGCTTCACCATGTTATTCTCCACCTGCAGCCTTACAGTCGCCGACCAACCTCCACTCCAGATCCCACGATCGTCCAAGATTTTCCTAAGGGGGGCTAACACTTCCTCAAACCGCTTTAGCCATACTATAATGTCTGCCGAGGGGATCAACTCATTCCTGACCAGGATTGTAAAGCTTTTGACAAGGGGCTGCCTAGAAACAACTTTTGGGGTAAGGCTCTCCCACCTGGGGGTCCCCTTCCACTCATTCTCATATTTTTGCCAGAACAATTCTAGGCACTCCGGCTTCACAAATGACACGTTATACTCGCCGGTCCCCACCGGGGCTATAAAAGCAAATATGTCTACTGCCTTGAAGCCCATATCCAGAATTCTGTCAACAACCTCTCTTCTATTTGGGGGGGTGCTTCCTCCTTCCCATTTTAACTGGACAACGTTTCTTCTTTTTATAGTTGGTGGTGATCCCCCTGCCTGACCCTCCGGTGGTCTTGTTACCCTGTCTATTTTTTAAAGCCGCTGAATAGCTCAGGGCTCCCTTGGCAACCGGGGCTGAGACGGGGCCTGCAGCTGGGGCTGAGATGGGGCCTGTAGCTGGAGCTGGGACGGCGCCTGCAGCTGGGGCTGAGACGGGGCCTGTAGCTGGGGCTGAGATGGGGCCTGCAGCTGGAGCTGGGACGGGGCCTGCAGCTGGGGGTGAGATGGGGCCTGCAGCTGGGGCTGAGACGGGGCCTGCAGCTGGGGCTGAGACGGGGCCTGCAGCTGGGGCTGAGACGGGGCCTGTAGCTGGGGCTGAGATGGGGCCTGCAGCTGGAGCTGGGACGGGGCCTGCAGCTGGGGGTGAGATGGGGCCTGCAGCTGGAGCTGGGACGGCGCCTGCAGCTGGGGCTGAGACGGGGCCTGTAGCTGGGGCTGAGATGGGGCCTGCAGCTGGAGCTGGGACGGGGCCTGCAGCTGGGGGTGAGATGGGGCCTGCAGCTGGAGCTGGGACGGCGCCTGCAGCTGGGGCTGAGACGGGGCCTGTAGCTGGGGCTGAGATGGGGCCTGCAGCTGGAGCTGGGACGGCGCCTGCAGCTGGGGCTGAGACGGGGCCTGTAGCTGGGGCTGAGATGGGGCCTGCAGCTGGAGCTGGGACGGGGCCTGCAGCTGGGGCTGAGACGGGGCCTGCAGCTGGAGCTGGGACGGGGCCTGCAGCTGGGGGTGAGACGGGGCCTGCAGCTGGAGCTGGGACGGGGCCTGTAGCTGGGGCTGTGATGGGGCCTGCAGCTGGGGCTGAGACGGGGCCTGCGGCTGGGGCTGAGACGGGGCCTGTAGCTGGGGCTGAGACAGGGCCTGTAGCTGGGGCTGAGACGGGGCCTGCAGCTGGGGCTGAGACGGGGCCTGCAGCTGGAGCTGGGACGGGGCCTGCAGCTGGGGCTGAGATGGGGCCTGCAGCTGGGGCTGAGACGGGGCCTGTAGCTGGGGCTGTGATGGGGCCTGCAGCTGGGGCTGAGACTGGGCCTGCAGCTGGGGCTGAGACGGGGCCTGCAGCTGGAGGTGGGACGGGGACTGCAGCTGGGGCTGAGATAGGGCCTGCAGCTGGGGCTGAGACGGGGCCTGTAGCTGGGGCTGTGATGGGGCCTGCAGCTGGGGCTGAGACTGGGGCTGTGACGGGGCCTGCAGTTGGGGCTGGGGCTGGGGCGGGGCCTGCAGCTGGGGCTGGGGCTGGGACGGGGCCTGCAGCTGGGGCTGAGACCAGACCCGTAGCTGGGGCTGAGACTGGGCCTGGAGCTGGGGATGGGGCTATACTGGCCGCAGCAGACACGGCACCAACCAAATTGGCCTCACATGAAGCACCCATATTATCAATATTTGCATTTGCTGCAGATTTGTCACAAACAACCAAACAAGTGTCCGACACATCACTTACAGTCCCCGCAGCCGGAGAGGCTTTCAACTGCAGCTGCACCACCTTCCCCTCCTGCGATTTGCAACTGTTTTCCAGCTTGCTGTGAAGTTTTTTCCACTTGAAAAAAAACGATTTCTCAGTCTTTTTTGGCTTAAGTGGCCTAGGGCACTTGTCTGCCTCATAACCGGTATCATCAGATGAAAATGCGAACTGCCGTCTGAAGGGAAATGTATGTCTTTTAGGTCTGTCATTTTGTTTTCCCCCACTCCATTTTATATTTCATGTTGATTAATTGTTTTGTATTATACCCAGAATGAGTTAATGAAAATATGCTGTCAGTTATGTGTTACAGAACTGTCCTCACAATATTCTTCTATTCCTTATCTTAGCTTAGCCTTGGTAGAGGCGCTGATAGTATCCAACTATTTCTTGGTATTAACAAGCACCTGTTTCTGTTATGATACAATTAAATGTCAAATATTTCTGTTTCATGAGAAAATAATTGTTTGTTACTTGTAACTGATTACAATGCCTGAGAAAGATCATGTTCACAGCCTTGACAAGTATCTAGCCAGATTCTATTGTATGTAGTAGATAGGTTTTTTGAAATATTGTAAACACATTCCTTATTCCTGGGAAAGTTAAATTTTGCTTCTCATCATTATTCAGGATTGACGTCAATGCTTGTATTTGTATTCAGCCAATCAATTACTGAGAATTAAGTTTTTCCCAGATACTCTGTGCCCCCCACCTTTCTTTTTTGTTATATTAATCCTCTTCCCGCTAATAAAAAATTGTAGATTGATTTCACCTATCATTGTGTGCACTTGTCTATTACTTAGGTGAAGTTAGTCTTCTGGACGTCCATACCTTCAACAGACTGATCAAGACTGATAGCCAGGGGCTAGCGACAACCTTTCAATTGGAGGTCCCACCGAGATCGGGAGGTCAACCCGTTTGCGGTCACTCGGTAAGATAAACAAAATCTGTCTGTCTGTCCGGCTGTCCGTGGGCTCTGACTAAACTCTCGATCTCTGAACTGACAGGAGTATTCTGGGAATACTCCATTGAGTCTCCGGGAGACTCAGATAAGGAAAGGTGATTTCTGTAGAGGGGGGTCTACATTTAAAATACCTAGACAGGGTCTAGGTTAATTACAGAGTCTTAACTAGTCTGCTGAGGGTAACCAACTTTCTTTTCTTTGCTTCTATTATCAAATGCATAGAGTATAAAATAATTTGTTTATGCAAATAAGTGAACCCGGTTGGTAAGTGAACGGGTCGAAGTCATTGAAATAGAGTCAATATTTAAGTTCTTACTGTCTATCTTTTGTTGAGAGTGATAAGTGGTCACGTGTCACTCGACCCGCTCCATACTGTCAGCACGGCTGAAGTACCACTGTGACTAGCTCACGTTTATGGAAGGCGCACCAAAGTGAAAACTGCGGTGGCAGCTGAGCACTGTGAGCATTCCACTAGATCTCACATATGTGTGGTGTATTGATCCAACATACCGGGGTAGATGTAGGAGAACACATAATCAGACACATTTCCGTTGTCCCTTACAACATACACCAAGCGTCTCCTACCATAGATCATCCAAAACAGTACTGTAAAAGACAGTACCTAATAAACATAATTTTTCTTTTTTAGTACCCAAAGATTTTGTTGGGCGAACTTTAGGAGATTTATGATTTTTTATCGAGTCATTTAATGAATTTGTAAAACCAATATGGGAGGAGGTAAATCTAAGTCAATGTCCCATCCCCCTCCCCAAACCAGAGAGACATGCAAGGACTACGTAGCTCATGTCTGTGGCACGGACTATTTCCTCATTAACCCTTTTGTAGATAATCTTTCTGGGTGGAGCGAGTCCATGGGAAGTTGTAGTCCTTTCCCTAGGAACGGGGCAAATGATTCCTTCCATATGGATATGGTAAAGGGGCTGTGTCTAGGGGATAAGGAGGCATGGCCATATTTTGGTCCCGACCCTCAATGGGACCATAACTATATGGAAGAAGGAGGACTAAATTGATTAACATATGCTCCACACTGGTATGAGACAACTGATAAGGGACAGAAAGTGAAAAACAAAAATAGTCAGGTTAAGTTTCATGAACTACAAAATAAATTGACAGCAAATATTAAGCCCAACAAACCTCCTCCATATAAACACATCTATCCCTCTTTATCACAAAAGGACATAGATGAACTTATGATGACTAGTGCCACCCTATTACCCCCACCACCCACTGTTCCCACGGTGCCTGACCAAAGACAAGACATTCCCGGGGTAGACGGTTCACCCGTCATAGCAGACACAACAACTCATGACCACCCAGAACAGGAATCTGACGAGGAGGAAGGTCCTCCTCCCTCGAGACATGAGACACAACCTGACTCCACGCAGTCCAAAGCCACCCCAAGACGGTCCGCTTTAAAGATAGAATTACCACGAAGGACAGGTAGGAATACTAGCAAGAGTAATGAAGCAACACACCTGCTGTTTATGACGGTTGGGGAGCAACTCTTAAAGAAACCAATCGAAATCGAGGACATTAATAAAATAGTGAAACACTGTCCCAAACCAAACACGGCACCACAGGGCACCATTACTTACTTAACGAAAGCATGTAGGGGGAGAAATTACACTCAGGGGGACGTTTAATCATAGACGGAGTTGTAGGGACACACTCCGGATGGGATTGGACAAAGGTACCCTCCATTAACAACATTCAAACGGGTGACCCCAATGCTAATCCCATTGTTCCCTATCCCACAGCCTCTACCTATGGCCTTAACACCCCAGAGGGACAAGAACCATGTGGCAGGAGATTATTGACCACATGACGGAGATCTTTAAAACCAGATCCTCCCTTTCCACTGCTATAGCCTGTAAACAGAAGGGCTCTGAGACCCTTACTGAATTCTGGAGCAGATCTACACATAACTACGACAATATCCTCGCACCACAGAGAGGAAACCATCCCCGTGGAAGAGGTAGAAGGGGAGGACAGACAGGTAGAAGCGCCCCTAATAAATACCAACAACCCCAAACTCACCGCAACTTAGATTTCTCACCGATCCAGGACCCACAGGTTTGCTATAACTGTGGCAGGCCAGGACATTGGGCCAGAAACTGTTCACAACCCAATAAGAAACAACAACCTAGGAATGAAAGCATAACAATCACACAGAAGCCAGCACCACCTCAGTTCCCCATAGATTGGAATAACCACCAAACCCCACGTTTCTGATGGGGCCCGGAGGCTGGTATCCCGACTTTTCCTCAGATCCCTGACAGTTGGAGGGAGGCTCCCTTGATTGTTCTCAACATTAATGGATCCTCCATTCCATTCCTTGTTGATTCTGGGGCAACCACTAGTTTGATATCTGAAGAACACTATGATGGTCCCAGAGGAAAGTCGGAGCCTTCTGTGGGTATAAATGGGATACCAACAAAAACTTACTGCACAAGACCCCTCATCATTACAACAGATGCAGGAGATGTGGTAACCAAACATGTGTTTAGGACCATACCCAGGTGCCTTGTAAATCTACTAGGGAGAGACCTCTTTGACAAATTAAGTCTTTCCATTTCAGTCTCCCCACATGGTGGGGGATTACAGGCAGAATCTCCACTGTTACCCATTTCAATCCCCAGAGGCAAACATCAGGAAGCCCTACCCAAGATCTTGGCTTTCCAGTATCTCCCAGAAGAATTATGGGCTACAGAAGAGTTTGAGACGGGTCTAATCTCCTGTACCCCATACAGGGTCACCATTAAACTGGATGTCGCCTGAGTTTTTCAAAACAATATCCCCTGTCACAAGAGAGAATTGAAGGTATCACCCCAATGGTTGAGAGGTTCTTACAGGAAGGTGTTCTAGAGGAGATTATCTCTTCCTATAATACCCCTGTGAACCCGGTAAAGAAACCCAATGGTACATACCGATTTGTACAAGATCTGAGAGCGGTTAATGACCTGGTGCAGCCTATAGCCCCCATAGTACCAGATCTAAATGCCCTTCTCACTTGCATACCACATGACGCAGCAGTATTTACTGTAATTGATCTTAAAAATGCCTTTTTCAGTGTCCCAGTTGACAAGGAGACAAGACCCATTTTTGCCTTTTCCCTTGATGGGCGGCGCCAACTGACCTGGTCCAGAATGCCTCAAGGTTTTGTGGACAGTCCCGTGGTATATAGCATTGTTTTACAGTCCACTCTAAGGCCCTGGCAACACCCCCCCAAGGTTTGGTAGTACTACAGTACGTCGATGACTTGATGGTCTGTAGTAAGTCCTGGGAGTCCTGCCAATCAGATAGTGAATCACTGATGTTATGGTTATGGAAGTGTGGTCACAAAGTGTCTAAGCAAAAGTTGCAGTGGTGTAAGGGACAAGTACAATATTTGGGCTGTGTCTTCAAAAAAGGTCAAAGGAGAATCAGTCCTGAGCGCATCCATGCCATCGTGGGCCTGGTCACCCCACAAACCAAGAAGGAAATGCTGTCCTTTCTTGGAATGATAAACTACTGTAGGCAGTGGATCGCTGACTGCTCCTATTATGACAACATTTTAAGACAAGCCATCCTGAAAGATGCCCCAGACACCATACACTGGTCTAATGAAATGTTACAAGCTTTTCAAACTTCAAAACGGTCTATGATTGTCAGTCCAGGTTTAGGACTCCCAGACTACAAACTTGTGTTTCATGTGTATGCTAGAGAAAATTGCAAAACCATGGTGGGCATGCTGGCACAAGAACACGGTGGCAAGCTACGGCCTGTAGTTTATTTTTCAAAGGTCATGCCTCTCCAAGTCCAGTGACTCCCCTCATGTTTGTGGGCGTTAGCGACATGTGCTATGATAGAGGGAATGTCAACTGTTCTCACATTAGGCCACCCCACCGAACTTCATACTTCACACGATGTAGTTACTCTTCTTCTTCTCATATCAGCTGGGGACATCTCCCCGAACCCTGGCCCCTCACCACCTCACCCCCCCCCCTAGAGTCCCCCCTGCTCATGCCAACCGACGTGACCCCCTCAACCTCATACATGTACCCCTCCTCCCCATACCTATCCCCCCTCTCTCAGTTGCACTCCTGAATGCTCGTTCGGTTTGCAACAAGCTTACCGCCATCCATGACCTCTTCATCTCCCGCTCCCTAAACCTCCTTGCAGTCACCGAAACCTGGGTAAAGGCCACCGACTCCACTTCCCCTGTGGCACTCACCCATGGAGGTCTCATCTGGACCCATTCACCAAGACTGAGCGATCACAGAGGTGGTGGTGTCGGCTTGCTCCTTTCACCGCTGAGCACCTTCCAGGTCCTCCCTAACCCCCCTCTCTATCCTTCCCCTCCTTTGAGGCGCACTGCATCCGACTCTTCTCACCCACCCCCCTAAGGATCGCAGTGATCTACAGACCTCCTGTGTCCATACCCCACTTCCTGGACAACTTCGCCGCCTGGCTCCCCTTCTTCCTCTCCTCTGAGCTACCGACCATCATCCTCGGGGACGTCAATATCCCCATCAACGACAACAACCCGGCCACTTCCCAATTCCTCCACCTAACCTCCTCCTTCGCGCTCACACAGCACATGCAATCCTCCACCCACATCGGAGGGAACACCCTGGACCTCGTCTTCTCCCACCTCTGTACCCTCAACCAGTTCTCTAACACCCCCTTCCCTCTCTCTGACCACCACCTCATCACGTTCTCCATCTTCCCTTCCCCCAACTCCCCCCCCAAAAAACGCCAAACCATCACCAGCCGCAATCTCCGCAACCTGAACCCGGCCCCCCTCCACTCAGCCACCGACCGCCTACACGACAGCATCCTTCCACTGTCATGTCCTGACATAGCCACCACCGTGTACAACGACTCACTGTCAGCTGCCCTAGACTCTCTAGCACCCCTAACCACACGCAACATCAAACCCAGACCGCTCCAACCATGGCAGGATGACAGCACTAAATGCCTCAAACGCCGCAGTCGCGCACTGGAGAGACTGTGGCGCAAAACCAGGTCCCCTCACGCATTCTCCCTCTACAAATCTGCCTTCCTCACTTACACCTCCTCCCTCCACGCCGCCAAGCAGGCTTACTTTGTTAACCTAATCAACACCCTCTCCTCCTGCCCTCGCCGACTCTTCTCCACCTTCAACTCCCTGCTCTCTCCCCCCCCCTCCTCCACTCAGTACCTCACTCACCGCCCACGAGATTGCCACCCATTTCCGTAACAAGATTGACGATACCCGTAAGGACATTGTCAACTCGCAATCTACCTCCCCACCTAGCCTCCTCACCCCTTCCTCTCCCCCCTCCTCTGCCCTCACAACCGCACTGCCCTCCACCTCTCCCAAGGCCCCGCCCACCATAACCCCCCCTGCACTGCACTCCCTCAGCCCTGTCACTACTGAGGAAGTCGTCAAGGTCCTCTCAGAAGCCCGCCTCACTACCTGCCCCTTGGACCCTATCCCCTCTCAACTCCTCCGGTCACCCCCCTCTTCCCTCATCCGCTCCCTCACCCACATCTTCAATCTCTCCCTCTCTACTGGCACATTCCCCTCCCCCCTAAAGCACGCACATATCACCCCCATCCTCAAAAAGCCCTCCCTGGATCCCGCAGACCCCAACAACCTCAGACCCATCTCCCTGCTGCCACTCACCTCCAAGCTCCTTGAGCGCATAGTCTACGATCGCCTAAGCGCCCACCTTATGGACAATAACCTCCTTGACCCACTACAGTCCGGCTTCCGTCCCCTACACTCCACTGAAACTGCCCTCCTCAAAATCACTAACGACCTACTCAACGCCAAAGCCAAGGGCGACTACTCTGTCCTCCTTCTCCTGGACCTCTCTGCGGCCTTTGACACAGTCGACCACCCCCTCCTCCTTACTAAACTACTCTCCCTTGGCATCAGAGACACCGCTCTCTCCTGGTTCTCATCTTACCTATCCCGACGCTTCTTCAGCGTTTCCTACAACGGCGCCACCTCCCCTTCCCTCCCCCTCTCTGTCCCCCAAGGCTCTGTCCTTGGACCCCTTCTCTTCTCCATCTACACCTCCTCCCTGGGCACACTCATACACTCCCATGGCTTTAATTATCACCTCTATGCTGACGACACCCAAATTTACCTCTCCACCCCTCACCTCACCCCCACTATCTCCGCCCGCATCACTCACCTCCTAAAAGACATCTCTGACTGGATGTCGCTCCATTTCCTCAAGCTTAACCTCTCCAAAACCAAACTCCTCGTCTTTCCCCTCCCCGCACCCCCCCCCCCCCCCATCCTATCCATCACCACCACCAACACCACTATCATTCCCGCCCCGCAAGCCAAGGTCCTTGGCGTCATCCTTGACTCGAACCTCTCCTTCCTCCCTCATGTCAAATCACTTACAAACACCTGCAGGCTCCATCTCCGCAATACTGCCAAGATACGTGCCTTCCTCACCCCAGACACCACCAAACTTCTTGTACACTCCCTCATCATCTCACGCCTTGACTACTGCAACTCTCTTCTCATTGGCCTACCCAAGTGCAGGCTCTCCCCGCTCCAGACCATCCTGAACTCAGCGGCCAGACTCATCCACCTCACCACCCGCTCCACCTCTGCCACGCCCCTCTGCCTCTCCCTCCACTGGCTCCCGATTGCCCAACGCATCAAATTTAAACTTCTAATCCTGACCTACAAAGCCGTTCATAACACTGCCCCTGACTACCTCACCAACCTGATCCCCAAGTACCACCCTACCCGTACCCTTCGCTCCTCACAGGACCTCCTTCTATCCTGCTCCCTGGTCTCCTCCTCCCATGCACGACTGCAGGACTTCTTCAGGTCCTCCCCTATCCTCTGGAACTCACTGCCCCAATCCATCCGACTGTCGCCTTCCCTCCCCACATTCAGGCGCTCCCTCAAAACCCATCTCTTCAGGGAAGCCTACCCCACCCTCACCTAACGGCCATTCTCCCTCATTCCTCCCACCACTTCATCCCCCTCAGCCACTTCCTATTGTTCCACTACCCCCTCCCTCCTAGATTGTAAGCTTGAAAGAGTAGGGCCCTCTTACCCCTCGTACGCTGTCTGTTTTTGTTGTACTGTGCCATGTATTGTCCCCCCCTATTGTACAGCGCTGAGCAAACCCTTTGGCGCTATATAAACTCGATGTAATAATAATAATAATAATAAGGGTATACACACACAACACATGTCCTCCCAACAACTCAGCGGATATGAGGTCATTTTGATGAGCAACCCCATGTTGCATATCAAGTATAGCGCAAACAACTCAGGTCCAGCAATGATCCTAAATGCACTGTTGAGTCTCAAATCGTCAAACGATCTGGAACCCGAGGCTCATGACTGCCTCAAATCCTTTGAGGCTAATACTTCACCCAGACTGGATTTATCAAAGATTCCAATCCCAAATGCTGATGTTGTTTTCATAGATGGCTCCTGCACTAGGCCCAACGATAACACTTACCATGCTGGCTATGCTGTAGTTAAACTCCCTAACACTGTTATAGAAGCAAAACCAATCCCTTGTCAATCAGCCCAGGCTGCTGAATTGATTGCTCTCACTGGAGCGGGTGTCGGCAACCCGCGGCTCCAAAGCCGCATGCGGCTCTTTTTCACCTTGGCTGCGGCTCCGGAGCACACTGCCCACCAGGTGACAGACAATAGGGCAGCAATGGGCAAACTACGGCCCGCGGGCTGTATACGGCCCGGAGGACCTTTTAATCCGGCCCGCGGAGCTAGGCTCCCGCTAGGCTCCTCTCACAGTCCGCCCTGAAGACCGGTGTAGCATGAAAATCTGTCTCCTATGAGGATCTGCCCCCCTCGACGTATCTGCGCATGTGCTGGAGATCGCCGATCGGCTGCTAATGCCTGAAACTGGCACATATGCAGATACGTCGAGGGGGACAGATCCTCATAGGAGACAGATTTTCATGCTACACCGGAATGGCGCGGGAACACGGCGAGAGGAACGCGCGGAGCAAAGGTGAGTGAATTGACACAGGGGGGACTTGGGGACTTAATATGGGGGATGAATTACTATATGGGGAATGAATTACTATGGAGGATGAATTACTATGGGGGATGAATTACTATGGGGGATGAATTACTATAGGGGGGGTGAATTACTATATGGGGGATGAATTGCTATGGGGATGAATTACTATGTGGGGGATGAATTACTATATGAGGGATGAATTACTATGGGGGATGAATTACTATGGGGAATTAATTACTATGGGGGATGAATTACTATGGGGGATGAATTACTATATGGGGGATGAATTACTATATGGGGGATGAATTACTATGGTGGATGAATTACTATGGGGGATGAATTACTATATGGGGGATGAATTACTATATGGGGGATGAATTACTATGGGGGATGAATTACTATATGGGGGATGAATTACTATGGGGGATGAATTACTATGGGGGATGAATTACTATATGGGGGATGAATTACTATATGGGGGATGAATTACTATGGGGGATGAATTACTATATGAGGGATGAATTACTATGGGGGATGAATTACTATATGGGGGATGAATTATTATATGGGGGATGAATTAGTATGTGGGGGATGAATTACTATATGGGGGATGAATTACTATGGGGGATGAATTACTATATGGGGGATGAATTAATATATGGGGGATGAATTACTATGGGGGATGAATTACTATATGGGGGATGAATTACTATATGGGGGATGAATTACTATATGGGGGATGAATTACTATGGGGGATGAATTACTATGGGGAATTAATTACTATGGGGGATGAATTACTATGGGGGATGAATTACTATATGGGGGATGAATTACTATGGGGGATGAAATACTATATGGGGGATGAATTACTATATGGGGGATGAATTACTATGGGGGATGAATTACTATATGGGGGATGAATTACTATGGGGGATGAATTACTATATGGGGGATGAATTACTATAGGGGGATGAATTACTATATGGGGGATGAATTACTATGGGGGATGAATTACTATATGGGGGATGAATTACTATATGGGGGATGAATTACTATAGGGGGATGAATTACTATATGGGGGATGAATTACTATGGGGGATGAATTACTATATGGGGGATGAATTACTATGGGGGATGAATTACTATGGGGGATGAATTACTATGGGGGATGAATTACTATATGGGGGATGAATTACTATATGGGGGATGAATTACTATAGGGGGGATGAATTACTATGGGGGATGAATTACTATAGGGGGGATGAATTACTATGGGGGATGAATTACTATGGGGGATGTATTTTCAGTTTTAAAAATGTGGCTCTCAAAATAAATTTCAATCGTGGTTTTGGCAAGATTTGGCTCAGTTGAAAAAAAAAGGTTGCCCACCACTGGTCTAAGGCTATGATTGTGATTATGACGATACACTGTGGCCCTGATTAACCCTTTGCTTACTGGGCCCTTAAACCCCCTTCATGACCAGAGCGCTTTTTGTAATATATCCAAAGCCGCATGCGGCTCTTTTTCACCTTGGCTGCGGCTCCGGAGCACACTGCCCACCAGGTGACACACAATAGGGCAGCAATGGGCAAACTACGGCCCGCGGGCCGTATACGGCCCGGAGGACCTTTTAATCCGGCCCGCGGAGCTAGGCTCCCGCTAGGCTCCTCTCACAGTCCGCCCTGAAGACCGGTGTAGCATGAAAATCTGTCTCCTATGAGGATCTGTCCCCCTCGACGTATCTGCGCATGTGCCGGAGATCGCCGATCGGCTGCTAATGCCTGAAACTGGCACATGCGCAGATACGTCGAGGGGGACAGATCCTCATAGGAGACAGATTTTCATGCTACACCGGAACGGCGCGGGAACACGGCGAGAGGAACGCGCGGAGCAAAGGTAAGTGAATTGACACAGGGGGGACTTGGGGACTTAATATGGGGGATGAATTACTATATGGGGAATGAATTACTATGGAGGATTAATTACTATGGGGGATGAATTACTATGGGGGATGAATTACTATAGGGGGGGTGAATTACTATATGGGGGATGAATTGCTATGGGGGATGAATTACTATGTGGGGGATGAATTACTATATGAGGGATGAATTACTATATGGGGGATTAATTACTATGGGGAATTAATTACTATGGGGGATGAATTACTATGGGGGATGAATTACTATATGGGGGATGAATTACTATATGGGGGATGAATTACTATATGGGGGATTAATTACTATGGGGAATTAATTACTATGGGGGATGAATTACTATGGGGGATGAATTACTATATAGGGGATGAATTACTATATGGGGGATGAATTACTATGGTGGATGAATTACTATATGGGGGATGAATTACTATGGGGGATGAATTACTATATGGGGGGTGAATTACTATATGGGGGATGAATTACTATATGGGGGATGAATTACTATGGGGGATGAATTACTATATGGGGGATGAATTACTATGGGGGATGAATTACTATGGGGGATGAATTACTATATGGGGGATGAATTACTATATGGGGGATGAATTACTATGGGGGATGAATTACTATATGAGGGATGAATTACTATGGGGGATGAATTACTATATGGGGGATGAATTATTATATGGGGGATGAATTAGTATGTGGGGGATGAATTACTATATGGGGGATGAATTACTATGGGGGATGAATTACTATATGGGGGATGAATTAATATATGGGGGATGAATTACTATGGGGGATGAATTACTATATGGGGAATTAATTACTATGGGGGATGAATTACTATGTGGGGGATGAATTACTATATGGGGGATGAATTACTATGGGGGATGAATTACTATATGGGGAATGAATTACTATGGGGGATGAATTACTATGTGGGGGATGAATTACTATATGGGGGATGAATTACTATATGGGGGATGAATTACTATGGGGGATGAATTACTATATGGGGGATGAATTACTATATGGGGGATGAATTACTATGGGGGATGAATTACTATATGGGGGATGAATTACTATGGGGGATGAATTACTATATGGGGGATGAATTACTATGGGGGATGAATTACTATATGGGGGATGAATTACTATATGGGGGATGAATTACTATATGGGGGATGAATTACTATGCGGGATGAATTACTATATGGGGGATGAATTACTATGGGGGATGAAATACTATATGGGGGATGAATTACTATGGGGGATGAATTACTATATGGGGGATGAATTACTATATGGGGGATGAATTACTATGGGGGATGAATTACTATATGGGGGATGAATTACTATGGGGGATGAATTACTATATGGGGGATGAATTACTATAGGGGGATGAATTACTATATGGGGGATGAATTACTATGGGGGATGAATTACTATATGGGGGATGAATTACTATATGGGGGATGAATTACTATAGGGGGATGAATTACTATATGGGGGATGAATTACTATGGGGGATGAATTACTATATGGGGGATGAATTACTATGGGGGATGAATTACTATGGGGGATGAATTACTATATGGGGGATGAATTACTATATGGGGGATGAATTACTATATGGGGGATGAATTACTATGGGGGATGAATTACTATAGGGGGGATGAATTACTATGGGGGATGAATTACTATAGGGGGGATGAATTACTATGGGGGATGAATTACTATGGGGGATGAATTACTATGGGGGATGAATTACTATATGGGGGATGTATTTTCAGTTTTAAAAATGTGGCTCTCAAAATAAATTTCAATCGTGGTTTTGGCAAGATTTGGCTCAGTTGAAAAAAAAAGGTTGCCCACCACTGACCTAAGGCTATGATTGTGATTATGACGATACACTGTGGCCCTGATTAACCCTTTGCTTACTGGGCCCTTAAACCCCCTTCATGACCAGAGCGCTTTTTGTAATATATGCAGTGTCGGATTTGTTTTAAATGTTGCAATGGTTTTGCGGCTCCCAGTCTTTTTTTCCCTCTCGGAAACGGGTCCAGGTGGCTCTTTATGTCTTAAAGGTTGCAGACCCCTGCCCTAGAGCATGTGAACTGTACAAGGACCAGTCTGTCACTATTTACACGGATTCTAATATGTCTATGGAACAGTGTATGACCATGGTGTATTATGGTTTCTCAGAGGCTACATAGGAGCTCATGGGAAAAAGATTGCCCATTCCCAACTAATAGCCAATTTGCTCAAGGCTCTCACACTTCCCAAGGAACTTGCTGTCATACACTGCAGAGCACCAACCAAAGGGGACGATGATATAACAAAAGGTAATGCTCTAGCAGATTATGAAGCAAAAAAGGCGGCTCAACAGCAACTTGCTTTACTACAGATGCCCACTCTATGCCCCATCCTCCCAGATGATTCCCAATTGATCACAACCTTGCAGCAGTCAGCTTCCACAGAGGAGCTCAAAGACTGGTGCTATCCTAATTTACAGAAGAATCCAGAGACTGGATTAATCTGCAAAGAAGGGAAACCATGCATCCCACGGTGTAGCGCCCGATATACATTGCACAATACCATGGGAGAGGACATATAGGATGGAAAGCAACCCTAAAACAACTCCAAAAAGATTTTTATATCACAGGAATGGCGGAGTTAGTACAAGATTATGTGAAAAGATGCATCACATGTATCAGGAGTAACCCAAACAACCCAAATAAAGCCATGCATCAACACCAGCCTTACCCCACAACGCCTTTTATACATTTTCAAATGGACTTTACACACATACCCCAACCAAAGGAAAGACAACAACCAGCTTGTGTGGTCACAGATGTGTTTTCCCGATGGCCAGAAATGTACCCCACAAAAAGAGAAGATGCCAAAACTGTGGCTAGATTGCTCACACGGGAAATAATACCTAGATGGGGAGTGCCATTACAGATCAATTCAGATCAGGGTCCAGCTTTCACCTCCCAGATCTGCAAGGAGCTGGCCAGATCTTTGCGGATTGAGTGGAAATTTCACATCCCATATCACCCACAGAGTTCAGGGATAGAGGAGAGGATGAATAGGACTATCAAGGATAAATTAAGGAAGGCGACAGGAGGCACATATAATGACTGGAAAAGGTATCTCCCAGCTATATTGGCAGAAATTAGGATGACACCAAACAAGACTACAGGATACTCACCTTTTGAAATTCTTATGGGAAGACCATTCCCTACCCCATGGGCCAGGGATATATTCATGACAGGAGACAACTATGATAATATCAGAGATGAATATGTAAGGAAGCTTATTGAAATATTGATAAAAACTGAGAACGATGTTATCCGCAAGCTCCCGTCTTTTCCACAGGAAAATACCCACCTGTTCCAGGCCGGAGATCGTATTGTCGTAAAACAACTGACGAGAAACAAGAAACAGCAGGATTTCGCCTATGGACCAGAAACTGCGGTCGTAGCAGTAACCAGAACAGCAGTCCTCACTGAACATAGCCCCACCTGGATCCATGCTTCCAGAGCGAAGCTGGTCGGGAAAGGCCCAGGACCAGACCCAAGGGAAACAGGAAAGGAGGTACTAACGGGGGCAGAAAGCCCTGACCTCGAACAGGACAATCAAGGAAAGGAGGTACTAACGGGGGCAGAAAGCCCTGACCTCGAACAGGACAATCAAGGAAAGGAGGTACTAACGGGGGCAGAAAGCGCTGACCTCGAACAGGACAATCAAGGAAAGGAGGTACTAACGGGGGCAGAAAGCCCTGACCTCGAACAGGACAATCAAGGAAAGGAGGTACTAACGGGGGCAGAAAGCCCTGACCTCGAACAGGACAATCAAGGAAAGGAGGTACTAACGGGGGCAGAAAGCCCTGACCTCGAACAGGACAATCAAGGAAAGGAGGTACTAACGGGGGCAGAAAGCCCTGACCTCGAACAGGACAATCAAGGAAAGGAGGTACTAACAGGGGAAGAAAGCCCTGACCTGTAACTGATGATTATTGGGGGAGTAACTGTGATTATTGGGGAGCAGTGGGATGGAACATAGGAACTGACTGGGGATACAAACCTGACACAGCCATAAATAAGAAGGACAAGAACGGAAAATCCCTCATAAACAGAATGACTCTTACCAAGCCCAATGCCAAATATACGCTTACCATAGAAAATCCCAGCCCTAGTGATTCGGGAATGTATGTATTTGGGTTATACTGGGGAGGAGGTATATCAGGGGGAAATTTAGGATACAAGACATGCATAATAAACATGATTACAATCCCCTGAAGCCACACTTCAGTACAATTAGGGATATGATTGCCATTGCTGATCCTTCTTTCGAAGATACCGTGGCAGCGGAGACGGGATTTTCAGTTGTAAATCTTTGGTTAGAGTGGATGAGGTACAGTGCCCTGCAGTACAACAAGTCTAATTGTTATGTCTGTGGAGCAGCCAGACCCCATGTGGGAACAGTGCCACTAAACCTTCCTGAAGATGTTGAAGAATGTTTTCTAAGTCTTTTTACAGGAACACATGACAAGAATGCTTCCTGTGAAACCTGGAAAGCAAAGTATCCCATAGTCACAAGAAACCCCAAACCAGGCGAAGGCTTGCAAATTTACCCAGGGAATTATACCTGCTATCGAGGAGTGGCAAGAAAGAGAAGTTTTGGAAATTTTACAAAAGGTTTTTGTCACACATACAGCAACATCTCATCTAGGCTTTTACAGAATCAGACACAATCTTTAGGCGATATCTACTGGATTTGTGGTGATGGTAAGATCAGGTCTAGATTGGAGAAGGAGTGGTCTGGTGAGTGTGCTTCGGCCAAAGCTATTATGCCCCTGCATATTTTTAGTGAAATTCCCTCTGAGATCCCTGAAGATGTAACAGGAGGTACTCAGAGGTACAAGAGGGAGGCCCCGATGGGTAGTTTTGACCCACATGTGTATATAGACGCCATAGGGGTTCCAAGAGGGGTCCCAGATGAGTTTAAAGCCAGGGACCAGGTCAAAGCAGGTTTTGAGTCAATCATTCCAATCATCACCGTCAATAAGAATGTTGATTGGATAAATTATATATATATTACAATCAACAGAGGTTTGTCAACTACACCAGGGATGCATTGAAGGGGATAGCGGAACAGTTGCAGGCTGACTCCACCATGACCTTTCAAAATCGTATGGTCTTAGATATGATGCAGAAAAGGGTGGTGTGTGTGCAATGATAAAAGGAACAGGTACTTGTTGTACCTACATCCCAGACAACACTGGGCCAAATGGCAAGGTCACTATGGCTATAAAAAAACTGTCTGATCTGTCGGAAGAGTTGAAAAGGAATTCAGGGATCACTGACCCATGGGATCAATATTTTGGATGGCTCAAGGGGTGGAAGCAGATGCTAGCACAAATAGGGGTGATTATTGTAGTCACCCTGATACTCATAGCCCTGATAGTGTGCTGTGTGATTCCCAGTATAAAGAGGCTTATGAACAAAGGTATAGATATGACTATGTACGAGGAAGAAATCCAAGAACAAACTGCCCCACTGAACCCAAAACCCAAAGAGTACAATAGTTATCTAGCCAAATACAGAGAGAAGCAGAAAAAGAACTATGTTGTATAAGGGGGAATTAAAATCATATATGTAAATAATGATTTAAGAGGGGATTGAGGGGAAATGTATGTCTTTTAGGTCTGTCATTTTGTTTATCCCCACTCCATTTTATATTCCATGTTGATTAATTGTTTTGTATTATAACCAGAATGAGTTAATGAAAATATGCTGTCAGTTATGTGTTACAGAACTGTCCTCACAATATTCTTCTATTCCTTATCTTAGCTTAGCCTTGGTAGAGGCGCTGATAGTATCCAACTATTTCTTGGTATTAACAAGCACCTGTTTCTGTTATGATATAATTAAATGTCAAATATTTCTGTCCCATGAGAAAATAATTGTTTGTTACTTGTAACTGATTACAATGCCTGAGAAAGTCATGTTCACAGCCTTGACAAGTATCTAGCCAGATTCTATTGTATGTAGCAGATAAGTGTTTTGAAATATTGTAGACACATTCCTTATTCCTGGGAAAGTTCAATTTTGCTTCTCATCATTATTCAGGATTGACGTCAATGCTTGTATCTGTATTCAGCCAATCAATTACTGACAATTAAGTGTTTCCCAGATACTCTGTGCCCCCCACCTTTCTTTTTTGTTATATTAATCCTCTTCCCGCTAGTACAAAATTGTAGATTGATTTCACCTATCATTGTGTGCACTTGTCTACTCCTTGAGGTGAAGTCAGTCTTCTGGATGTCCATACCTTCAACAGACTGATCAAGACAGATAGCCAGGGGCTAGCGACAACCTTTCACCGTCCATGCAGGGGGGACTCTAATGCAGTCACAGATTCCATGGCACCAACCTCCTCCTCCTGCTCCACCTGGGATCCCCAATCTAGCCGCTGTTGCTGAGGGGGATGGGTTCCGACTCACCCTCCGCTATCAAACATTCTCCAGCACACTGAGAAGTAACTTTGCTGCTTTCTCCAACCTCACCTGGGGGTCTGACAGGTCCCCGGATGACACTGCCTCTTTGATCTGGCCCCTCGCGGCCGCTAAGGATCTGTCACGGGCCTGCCTGAAACGCTCCTCATTCATGTATTTCTCCCACATGAACCCGCTGGATGCTTTCTGGGCCTCCGTTAGATCACATTGCTGGCGCACTGCCTGCTCCATACACTCAGCTCAGGATTCATAGCTTGCCGCTTTGTGCTCCACACATGATCATAAGATGACTTGAACTTCCGGAGGTCATTTTTCATTCTGACCAGCTTGTCTTCCTCCTTCCCGATCCTTGCCACATGGGGGGCCACATGGCCCCGATAAGCCGCATTCCCCACCTTTAGGGCCTTTTCCCAGGTCCTCAATAGCTGGCAGGTCAGGACCGGTACTAGGAGCCCCAGGGGTCCCTCCTCCCGGATCATGGCCGGGCTCCGCCATCCTCTCCTGGGTAGTGCCAGAAATTTAGTCCCTGGCTCAGACTGAGGCCTAGCAGGACCTCACACAGCACACACTGTCTGTGCAGCACCACGCCACTTCCTTCTAAGGACACTCAGCTGTAGGTAGCTGTAGGAATCCTAGAAGGGTGTGATTACTAATCTGCTCCTCATCCCTTAGTGTGCACCAGATTGTATGTAAGATTTGTATCTGCCAGTGTGTGGTCCACCAGCTGGATTGGAGTGGAGTCTCCCAAGAGGTAGTGCAGACTGTGAAAGTATATCAGGTCCAGTCTTACATACGGTTTTATATATTGAAAGTTCAGTCCCCCTTATTCCCTTTTACACCAAGTCACGGCCTCACGTGCGCCTCGGTTAGCTAGTCGCTGTGGGCGTGGCATGTGGGTGAATTTGTGACACATTGATCATGTCAGACGGGGATCCTGTCCCTACACTAGCCATTCACATTAAGTGTGCCAAACCCAAAAGCTGGAGTCTTAAATAGGTTCTGCTTCTGCCTGACCCAAGATGGTCACTAGGGTCACATGGGGCACCAGTGTCCAATCAGACAACTGTCTCCCTGTGACTGCAGGAAGTCATAGAGGAACCAAGTTCCTCACAACTTCCTTCCCCTTCTGCATTGCCACTTCAGTCAAGCGCCACCTGCAGTGGGGAGTACAGACTGCACCTGCCTAGACGGGGTGACTACCACCATTACTCTCTGCATGTTGGGGTGTTGGCACAATAATGAAGACATGTTTTGGGGGTACACAGGCTGCAGTATACGCAGTGTATAGTGTGAGCTCAGACTCTATAGAACCGAATCCCTTTTCAGCATCATGTAGTCACCTCCACTTCCCATCTCAATGCACTTAGTGCTCCTCACTTCTCCCCACATCCTCCTTCCCTCGTTCTCTGTCCTGCAATGTTGGGAGGTGCGATTATCATGACTACTGCAAATAACAGCTTCTTCCTCCAGTACTCTGATCTCCATGTCCTATAATACTCACCCAGCCCAGCCTCACCCTGTGTAGGAGGGTGTCACCCCTCCCCCACTGCATTCCTCTCCATTGTCAGAGACTTTCAGTTTCGTTTCTCTTCTGCTGTCAGCGATGGCGTCTTCTGCTCTGAGAGCTGAGCTGGAATGTTCCGTCTGTCTGAACATTTATACCGATCCTGTGACCCTGAAATGTGGACACAACTTCTGCCGGGTCTGTATTGGTCGTGTGCTGGATACACAGGAGGGGTCTGGAGGATATTCCTGTCCTGAATGCAGAGAGAAGTTTCCGGGTCGTCCTACACTGCAGAAGAACATGAAACTACGTAACATAGCGGAGAACTTCTCATCTGCTCAGCCAGGTCAGGAGGACTCCAAGGTCTTCTGTACTTACTGTGTGGACTCTCCTGTACCTGCTGTTAGATCCTGTCTACACTGTGAGGTTTCTCTGTGTGATAAACACCTGAAAGTCCACAAAAAGTCCCCAGAACACATCTTATGTGACCCCACATTGTCCATGGAGAGCAGGAAATGCTCCGTCCATAAGGAAGTCTTGAAGTATTTCTGCACTGAGGATGAGACCTGTATCTGTGTGTCTTGTTGTCTGATTGGAGAACACACAGGACATAAGATGGTGTCACTGGATGGGGCTTCTGAGAAGAAGAAGGAGACACTGAGGAATGTTCTGCAGAAACTTCTGACAAAGAGAGAGGAGATGGAGGAAAGAGTCCAGAGTCTGCAGGAACACAAGAGGAAAGTAGAAGAAGAAGAAGCTGGTGACACCGAGAGAGTCACTGCCCTGTTTATAGACCTCAGGAGACGTCTGGAAGACCTGGAGAAGAGAGCCCTGAGTGACATCTCCGGGAGGGCAGAGCGGGTCTCCATCTTCATCCGGGATCTGGAAATAAAGAAGGAGGAGCTGTCCAGGAAGATGCGTGACATTGAGGAGCTGTGTAACATGACGGATCCACTGACTGTCCTACAGGAATCAGACACAGGTGACTTGTGTGATACTGAGGATGGAGATGATGAGGACAGAGAGAGACATGAGGAACTCCTCCATGATGGAGGGGGGCTGGATGTGGCGGGGGTCTTACACACAGGTTTGTCTGATATAATAACAGGGGGAAATGTATCCTTCTATATACAGGGGGCTGCAGACATATTACTGGATGGAAACACAGCTGGTAATAATCTACAGATATCAGATGGCGGGAAAACTGTGTCCAGGTCAGATATAGAGCAGAATTGTCCAGAAACACCAGAGAGATTTCAAGATTGTCCTCAGGTGATGAGCAGTCAGAGGTTCTCCTCAGGGAGACATTACTGGGATGTGGATGTCGGGGGGTCAGAGAGCTGGACAGCCGGGATGTGTTACCCCAGTATAGACCGGAGAGGAGGAGTGGAGTCATTGATTGGATGGAATAACAAGTCCTGGGGTTTGGACAGGGAAGGTGATCAGTATTCGGTGATACATGATTATGATGAGACCCCATTACCCCCCAATCCCTCCAGTAACAGAGTCAGGATATATCTGGATTATGAGGCCGGGCGGATCTACTTCTATGATCTGTGTGACCCGATCCGACACCTCCACACCTTCACCACCACCTTCACTGAGCCCCTCCATGCTGGGGTATATGTATGGGAAGGTTGTATAAAGATAGGTGGGGGGAGGGGGGGGGGGGAGATGTGAGAACTCCGCCCACAGTCTATTGATGTCAGATGAAGAATTGGAATTCATTTTATATTCACCCAATAGTATATAGAGGTGGGCGGGGCTTCCTGAAAGTTTTTGTATTATAAATAAATGTGAGATTTCTCCCTCTGTCACCGATCTCTGTGATTCGATGGAATTTCTGTCCAATTACTGGAGTCACAATAACATTGGTCCTAATGGTCAGCGATGATGCGATCGATCTATCCATCCATCCATCCATTGACAATCTGACAAATTACTTAATTTTTAAGTTATCACAGTGTATGACACCAGCCATCTCCTCTCTGCCCCTCCCCTCATGTGGTCCCTCTGTGTGCGGTGGCACCATGATCAGTCATAGAGGGTGGGGATCAGTCACTATGATGGGATAGGATGGAGCCACCTCTCCTCTCTGCCCCTCCCCATGTGGTCCCTCTGTGTGGGGTGGCACCATGATCAGTCATAGAGGGTGCGGTGCAGTCACTGTGATGGGATAGGATGGGGTCTCCTTTCCACTCTTCCCCTCCCTCTACTCTTTGTCCCTCCCCCCACTTGGTCCCTCTGTATGGGGTATGAGACATAGAGGGTGGGGTGTGGTCACTGTGATGGGATAGGATGAAGCTACCCCCCCCTCTTCTCTCTGTCCATCCCCCTGCTTCCTGCCCCTCCCCCATGTAGCCCCTCTGTGTGGGGTGGAACCATGATCAGACATAGAGGGTGGGGTGCAGTCACTGTGATGGGATAGGATGGGGTCACCTCTCCTCCCTCTTCTCTCTGCCCCTCCCCTCCTCCATACAATCTATACTACAAAGAGATGGAAATAAATGTAACAATCTGAGAGGAAATATATGAAGACGTCTTCTACAGATTTACTACTGAAAGAAATAATCTGATGTACCAGAGAGCCCAGACTGTGTTTCTTAGTCCCCGGTCACAGCGGTGCGACTCATCATGTGAGTTGATAGTTTCTCATCACATGACAAGTCGCACTCTATTGTCCACAATGGAAGCGGTCATACCGGTACAAATCCCCCTCCATCCGAGTCGCACCGATTATGAAAGTTCTTCCTGCACTACTTATTCCAAGTTCAGCTGCGACTTGCATAGACTTGTATATAAAGTCACACAGATGTCCTGCAAGTCGCACCTGAAGTCGCACTGACATCCGACTTTGGAATCGAGCGACTTCAAGTGACGTTTCCAGATTACAAAGTGGGATCCAGTGGGACTGAAGACTTAGTCTGTAGGCAGAGTGGGTCAGGATTAGATCCCCGGTCAGGTGTTTCCTATCTGGGGCTCCGTTAGAGAGATTTCTCCTCACTTCCTGTCCCGGCGACAACATTTTCCTAGACAGGAAATGAGGGGAACTCTCCAACAGAAACACAGAGTGAAATAAGAATCCTATGTATAGTGGAGTAAAGAAGGGGAAGGTTTGGGGCCCCTGTCAGATCTTTCTATGTCTGGGTTCCTGGTACAGATTGGCCCTCACTCCTTGTCCCAGAGCCCCCTATAGTAGGAAAAGCCAGCCGGGGTTCTCCTCCTTCCCCACACCATCCACAACTAGAAATCAAGTCTTTGTCTTGGCATGGACTGTAATAGAACATCTCCTTCATTCGCCCACATATGTAAACGGTGTTCCCACCACACATGTGAGGTATCACCACAAACGTTACAACAAGAGCAATGATGGCGGCTCCAGACCTCCTCTGTAACTCCAAACTGGTAACCCCTAAAAATGTTTAAATCCTCACTTTTTTAAGAGATTTTTAAGTTCCAAAGTTTGGCGCCATTTTACAAGCGTAACAAGTTAGGTATCTATTTACTTTTTATGTCACCAAAAACGGGTTATATATTATGTTTTTTGCATTATAATTCATGAAAGTGTATTATTCCCCAAAAGATTGCGTTTGAAAAATCACAGAGTAAATAACGCGTGACATAAAAATTTGCATCACCCACCATTTTATCCTCTCGGGTCTCTTCTTAATATATATATAATGTTTAGGGGTTCTAAGTCTTTTTCTAGTAAAACAATGGTGATTGGTACATGTAGGGGGGATGTGAGAATTGGTGGGGGCGGGAAGTCGTGAAGAAACGATGTTGGATTCTATGAGATATTGGAAATGGTCTTTAGAGATGGAGGACATGGATGTTCTGAATCTATCTCTGCTTTCATCTTAGAATTCTCCTCTTTCTAGTACTTGCCCGTGTTACACAAGATAGCTATGGAAGGGGGCTCCTTCCAGCATTTCTATGGAAGAGAAGGATCCTCTTAGAGGGCGGGGCTAGCCTCGGCCCCGTTTTGGTCCCCCCAATAGAATTTCCTATCATGGTGTAGCGCCTCCCCTGGTGGTTTCCAGGTACCTGCAGCCACAGCATGGGCACTCTGACATTGTTGTATACAAATGTAGCAATCTATACATTTCTGTGTTTTCTTCATTTTTGGAACATTTTGTTGTGTTGATTCTTAAACAATCCTCCAATATTCTTCTCCCTGAAGAAGTGGATCCCAATCCAGGAAACGTGTCGAGTTCAGTCATAGAATACAAATGGGAGGAGTTTGTAGAAATGAATGTGTGGAGGTGGAGATGACCATACGTTCTGGAAATGGATACATTATGTACAAATAATGATGACAAATGGAGGTTATCTGAAAGCTTTGTTCTCAATGAATTTATAACTTCATGATTCTTCTGGAATAAAGTATATGAAATGGTAATATAATATATTTTGTGTGAGTTGTGCCTCAAAAACCCTTCCATTCCATTGACACATTCTCTATATACACCCCCACACCACAGGGCCAAGAGCCTGAGCCACTGTGAGCTTCTTGTGTGTGGGGACCTGGAGAAGTGCAGACCCATTTTTTTTAGCTGGCAGTCGGCTTTCATGTAAAAACAATCCTAGTGGCCAATTAGCTGTTGAATTGTTTTAACAAGCAGCGGGAAGGGACACCACCCCTTAGGCCGCCTCCCACAGTTTTCTTGGGCTCTCTTGTCCCACAGGGGAATCAGAATGCAGCTGGCAGTTCCGCTAGCTGACCATAGAGCTGATCAGAGACCAGAATGGCTCCAATCATCTCTATGATCTAAGAAATCGGAAGCTATGAGCATTTCATCATTTCTGTTTTGCTGCACTTTAACAGCATCATTTGTAAATTGGGAAAGCCTCTGATCACAGCGATCTTGGTGAGATGAGATGATGGAAGGGCAGAGGAGAGATCTAGAGTCTGATAGACCCCAGATTTCTCAAAAAAGAGCACTTGTTAATGCCTATTGCAGTCACAAGTAATATTTACATTCCCTGGGATAACAATAAAAGTGATAACAAAAAAAGAAAGGGACAGTGTAAAAATAAATAAAAAAAATAAAAATAACTAAGAAAATAAAAAGCATCCTCACCACCACGCACCTGCATGCGCAAGCGTTGACCCCGTGCCAGTATGTAAGCAGCGGTTGCACCATGCATGTGAGGTATCGCCGCAAACGTCAGATCGAGGGCAGTAATTCTAACACTAGACCTCCTCTGTAAATATAAATTGGTGACCTGTAAAGACTTTTAAAGCATCGCCAATCGATAATAAAAATGTATGTACTTTGTCACAATTTTAAAGCATGTCATGTTTGGTATCTATTTACTCGGGATAACATCATCTTTTATATTTTATCAAACAATTTGGCAATATATTGTTTTTTTTGTGCATTAAAATTCTAAAAAGTGTATTTTTCCCAAAAGATTTGCATTTGAAAAATCGCTGTGAATATACTATGTGACGTAAAAAATTACAACACCCATCATTTTATTCTTTAGGGTCTCTGCTTTAAAAAAATATATACTGTTTGGGGGTTCAAAGTAATTTTCCAGCAAAAAAATGTTTTTTCATGTAAACAAAAAGTGTCAGAAAAGGCTCGGCCTTCAACAGTGAGTGATGTGGGGCAGAAGGTTCTAATGTTGGCCCTGAAATGCTGGGATAGTAAAAGCCCCTCCCCCTCCAGATGACCCCTTTTTAGAAAGTAGACACCCCAAGGTATTTCCTAAGAGTCATGGTGAGTATTTTGCAGATCTCATTTGTTGTCATATGTTTTTGGAATAAGAAAGAAAAGAAAAATGTATTTTTTTCTTTTCATTTTCAAAACCCTGTGACAAAAATGAGATCTGTAAAATACTCACCATGCCTCTTATCAAATTCCTTGGGGGGTCTACTTTCCAAAAAGGGGTAATTCGAGGGGGTGCTTCTACTATCCTGGCATTTTAGAACCTCTGAAACTGTGATAGGTAGTGGGGAAGTGATATGAGGAAATATGCCCTTTGAAAGCCTGGAGGTGGTCATTGGATTTTGGGGGCCTGGATGCAGCTAGACTGCCAAAAAGCCTCTCACATGTGGTCCCCCCATACTCAGGAGAAGTAGGAGAATGTGTTTTGGGGTGTTATTCCACATATACCCATGGCATGCATGAGCAATATATCATATAAATGACAACTTTGTTTTATGAAAATAAAATTGTCATTTTCAAAAAATTTGTGGCAAAAAAATAAAATGTTCCATGGCCTCAGCATGCCACTCTGAAAAATCCTTGGGGTGTCTACTTTCCAAAAAGGGGTCATTTTTTTTGGAGAGGGGGGTTGTTGCACTGTCCTAGTATTTTAGCACCTCGAGAAATGTGATAGTCAGAAAGTAAAATCTGCGTAAATTCCAATATACATCACATAGTTTGTAGACGATATAACTTTCACACAAACCAATTAATTTACACTTATTGGGATTTTTTTACCAAAGACATGGAGAAGAATACATTTTGGCCTAAATTTATGACTAGCTTTGAGTTTATTGGATATTTTGTACAAGCAAAAGTGAAAAATATTGTTTTTTCCAAATTTTGATTTTTTTTTGTTCATAGCACAAAAGGTAAAAACTGCAGAGGTGATCAATAACACCAAAAGAAAGCTCTATTTGTGTGAAAAAAGGACATAAACTTTGGGTGCAGCATTGCACGACCGCACAATTACCAGTTGAAATAGTGCCGTGCTGAACAGCAGAACCTGGCCTGGTCATGAAGGGGGGTAAATCTTCCGGAGGGCAGGAGGTTCATTTTAAATGTAAACTTCCCCTGTGACTGTAATAGTCAGTGACAGGTCCTCTTTACTGAGAAATCTGGGGTCTATTAGATCCTGGATGTCTCCTCTGACCACACTAAGATCGGAGGGATCAGATATTTTCCACATTTAAAGATGGCGCTGCTTACATCCGGGAAGCTGGAAATGATGAAAATGCTGGTCACTTCTGGTTTCCTACACCATAGAGATCATTGGGGACCTTCTGGTCCTTGAGCATCTCTATGGTAAGCTGGTGGAAGTGCTGGCTTTTATTCCAGGCTCCCCGGTGGGGGGGTAAAGCCCGGAGAAGCAGGGGCACATAGTGTGATAATAAATCCTGTTCACCTTCCCAGAGTAGTACAGTGTCACTATGGTAACGCAGCACTGCTCTGGTCATAGTATGTAACAGGAAAATGGGAAAAATGGTAAAAAAGAAGAAAAGTTAATAAAAAAGAAAAAGAATATATATATATTTTGTCACCAGTCATTGTCACTGACCACGCCCACACCAGTTATATGACGGCGCTGTACTGCTATGGGGACAGGATGTAAAAAATATATATTGTGACCAAAAATTACAACTTCAAAAATCTCGCCTCTTACTAAATACCTCAGAGTGACTACTTTCCAAAAAGAAGGCATTTGGGGGGATTTGTACTGTTCTGACATTTGGGGGGATTTGTACTGTTCTGACATTTGGGGGGATTTGTACTGTTCTGACATTTGGGGGGATTTGTACTGTTCTGACATTTGGGGGGATTTGTACTGTTCTGACATTTGGGGGGATTTGTACCGTCCTGACATGTGGGGGGATTTGTACTGTCCTGACATTTGGGGGGATTTGTACCGTCCTGACATTTGGGGGGAATTTGTACTGTCCTGATATTTGGGGGGATTTGTATAGTCCTGACATTTGGAGGGTGCCCCCACCATATCCCTCCACCCCTCCCTTCCCCCTTGTACATTCCAAGGTCTGTGGGGTTTCCATGGACAGGGCTGGGCCGGCCGTTGCCGAGGCAACCTAGCCGCGTCCCACATGATCTTCAAGAGACCCACACAGGAAGCAGCATCTCTCTCTGTTCCTGTCCATGCTGTTGGTTATCATCTTGCTCCCAAAAAGATGCTGGGAGGCTCGGGTGAGGGGGACCGAGCCTCCCCAGCCATCCCCCCTGCGCACTCTGCAGACCCCAAAAGGTCAGGACTGTAGCCCTCTACAACACCCCAGGGTTGGGAGTCTCCACAGCTCTGCATGAGCCTTCTCCTCAAAGGTCAGACCCCACAGCTGAGACCCTGCCAGTCTATAAGCCTGTCTACTGAGCATCCTTGCACTCTGTCTGCTGCTGAGTGCCCTGGGAGCTGTGGCTGAGGGAGCCTGCACACTGTCCCTGGAAGCTGTCTGCTGCTGAGTGCCCTGGGAGCTGCTGCTGTCTGCTGATCGCTGGTTGTCCCTGGAACGCTGACCGCTGGTCGTCCCTGTCTGGAGCCGCCTGCCGCTGAGGGTCTGCCAGCTGCTTACTGTCAGTGTCCTGAACTGTCCCCGCTGTGTGCACAGACCCCCCGTGTCCTGAACTGTTCCTGTTGTGTGCACTGACCACCCGTGTCCTGAACTGTCTCCGCTGTGTGCACTGACCACCAGTGTCCTGAACTGTTCCTGCTGTGTGCACTGACCACCCGTGTCCTGAACTGTCCCTGTTGTGTGCACTGACCACCCGGGTCCTAAACTGGTCCTGTTGTGCGCACTGACCACCCGTGTTCTAAACTGTCCCAGCTGTGTGCACTAACCACCCGTGTCCTGAACTGTCCCTGTTGTGCGCACCGACCACCTGTGTCCTGAACTGTGCCTGCTGTGCGCACCGACCACCCGTGTTCTGAACTGTCCCGGCTGTGTGCACCGACCACCCGTGTCCTGAACTGTCCCCGCTGTGTGCACCGACCACCCGTGTCCTGAACTGTCCCTGTTGTGCGCACTGACCACCCGTGTCCTGAACTGTGCCTGCTGTGTGCACCGACCACCCGTGTTCGGAACTGTCCCCAGTGTGTGCACCGACAGCTCGTGTCCTGAACTGTCGCCGCTGTGTGCACCGACCACCTGTGTTCCGAACAGCCCCGCTGTGTGTGCACTGACCACCCATGTCCTGATGGCATGCCTGAAGTATAGCTACCTGTGGTGCCCCTGAGTGCTTGAGCCATCGCTACCCGTTGAGTCCCTGTGAACCCGATGTCCCTAGAAAGCTGGGTGGGAGCTGTGCTGAGGCCAGACTCAACAGCTAGAGTCCCGTTGAGTCCCCAAGACCCCTGCCCAGGGGGAGATTGCCTGCCTGTTGCCCGAGACTCCAATCCACTGTCCAGTCACGGAGGGAGCTTGACTGAGGCCCCAAGCCTAGGGGGGTATTGCCTGCCTTTTGCCCGAGACCTTTACCCAGGGGTAGGTTGCCCGCCTGTTGCCCAAGACTCCAATCCGCTGTCTAGTCACGGAGGGAGCTTGGCTGAGACCCCAAGCCTAGGGGGGAGATTGCCTGCCTGTCGCTGAAGACCCCCCGTGCCTGGAATCATCCCTGGTTTGCGCACACATCACCCTCCCTGTCATTTCCCCATTGAGTGTCTGTCCTTTTGTTGCTTCAATAAAGCTTTGTGTGTTTCCCATCTTCTCTGTGTGCTCTGTCCTGCCTGCGCTTCCGTTACAGGGGGTATTTGTACCGTCCTGACATTTGGGGGGGATTTTTACCATCCTGACATTTGGGGGTATTTGTACCGTCCTGACATTTGGGGGGGATTTTTACCATCCTGACATTTGGGGGTATTTGTACCGTCCTGACATTTGGGGGGGATTTTTACCATCCTGACATTTGGGGGGTATTTGTACCGTCCTGACATTTGGGGGGGATTTGTACCGTCCTGACATTTGGGGGAGATTTGTACCATCCTGACATTTGGGGGTATTTGTACTGTCCTGACATTTTGGGGGATTTGTAGCGTCCTGACATTTGGGGGGTATTTTTATCGTCCTGACATTTGGGGGGATTTGTACTGTCCTGACATTTTGGGGCCTCCAGATATGAGATCGGCTGTCAGTACATCAGGATGGAGCAGTTTTCAGATATATCTCCCATAGTCTGTAGGCTCTATAACATTCATACAACCAATCACTATACACTTGTGGGGGGGGGGGGGAGGGGTTACACCAAAGACATGGAGCACAATACATTTTGTTTTGAATTTATAAAGAAAAATGTTTTATAACACCAAGCATAGAATATCGGGGGGTCGGTCTTGTTCTGTTTCTATAATATAGAATAGTTTGTGGACTCTATAACTCCCTACAGACTAAATAATAAACACTGATTTGGGGTATTTTCACCAAAGAAACGGATCAGAATACATTTTGGCTAAAATTTATGTATAAATATTATTTATTTGCTAAAGAAATGAACATGTTCATTTCTCTTGTTTATTTTTGTTTTTATTTTTGTTAGCAAAAAAAAAGCCCCCACCCCCCCAGTGGTGATTACATACCATCAAAAGAAAGTTCTATCTGTATAATAAAAATGATAAAAGTTTAGTTTGGGTGTCAGTGCAAAGTGTGATAGCGCCCCCTCTCCATCAGGGGGTCGTATTCCAGCCACCTTTTTGTGTCACAATCTCTTTTGCCTCCCCGGTATTCAGCTACAAATAAGACGTGTGTCCTGTCATAGAGCTTCATGTACAGAACATTTATTACATAACAAGGAAACCATCAGTCACTGTTATATATATCAACATGCAGCGCTAGGATGGAAAGTAATTATTAGAGATGAGCGAATCGAATCAGGCGAAGTGGAATTTGTTTCAAATTTCAGGAAAAATTTGATTCGCAGCGAATCCGAATTTTTGCCGACTTCGGATGGTCGAATCAAATTTTTCCTGATCGGCCGTTTTCATCCCTTCTACAGCCGGCAAAAATGTCCCTGCAGAGAGCTCCGCTATTTCTGACAGCTGTCTGACAGTTCTTTCACATTTCCAGCGGTTGAAACATTGTATGTATTTGTTTCCATTTAGGATACAGATGTTTTTATTAGGAAACAAATAGATACAATGTTTCAATCGCTGTAAATGTGAAAGAACTGTCAGAGAACTGTCAGAAATAGAGGAACTCTGCAGAAACACTTTTTGCTTTACTGGAATTATTCTTATTTTCATTCTTCTTCTTATTTTCATTCTTCTTTTCATTCTTTTCATTCTTCTTCTTATTTTCATTCTTCTTTTCATTCTTTTCATTCTTCTTTTCATTCTTTTCATTCTTCTTTTCATTCTTCTTCTTCTTTTCATTCTTCTTCTTCTTTTCATTCTTCTTTTCATTCTTTTCATTCTTCTTTTCATTCTTCTTCTTATTTTCATTCTTCTTTTCATTCTTTTCATTCTTCTTTTCATTCTTCTTCTTATTTTCATTTTTCTTTTCATTCTTTTCATTCTTCTTTTCATTCTTCTTCTTATTTTCATTCTTATTTTCATTCTTCTTTTCATTCTTTTCATTCTTCTTTTCATTCTTCTTCTTATTTTCATTCTTCTTTTCATTCTTTTCATTCTTCTTTTCATTCTTCTTTTCATTCTTCTTTTCATTCTTTTCATTCTTCTTTTCATTCTTCTTCTTCTTTTCATTCTTCTTCTTCTTTTCATTCTTCTTCTTCTTTTCATTCTTTTCATTCTTCTTTTCATTCTTCTTCTTCTTCTTTTCATTCTTTTCATTCTTCTTCTTCTTCTCATTCTTTTCATTCTTTTCATTCTTTTCATTCTTCTTCTTCTTCTTCTTCTTCTTCTTTTCATTCTTCTTCTTCTTCTTCTTCTTTTCATTCTTTTCATTCTTCTTCTTCTTTTCATTCTTTTCATTCTTCTTCTTCTTTTCATTCTTTTCATTCTTCTTCTTCTTTTCATTCTTTTCATTCTTCTTCTTCTTCTTCTCCTTCTTCTTCTTTGGCCCCGTGACTGCCCAAATGAGTGAAGTGTGCGGTGATTCTAAGATGGACGGCACTCATCTGCATGTCATACTGACTGACAGTATTATTTCTCTTCCCCAGCAGACTCCAAGGGCATTTAAATTAAAGGTACAGTGTTCTGCACTAATATAAAGGCTCTCTGAAGCCTAGAAACCCTTTTTATAAGTAAAATTTGCAGCGAATAAATTCGAATCGAATCAAATTTTTTTGGAAAATTCGGCGAATCAGGCGAATCGAATTTTTGAAAAATTCGCTCATCTCTAGTAATTATCATAAATTGTTACTTGTATCAAAAACCCGTATGATATATAGCGTCTGTAGATATCGGAAGAAATTAAACAACACTCTGAAACAGTGCAAATATGTGGTATGAACGTGACAGTCTTACAGAAGGTCAGGGTAACAATGGTGACATTGGTGGTAGATATCGGTGTGGATTGCACGAACCAGATGGCGCTTATTAATGCGCATATGAATGATGATACTCGGGTCATCTGAACTTGGACATCTGGGATACGGATCGTCCGATGGACAGCCCCAGGAATTACAGCATATCAGCCACACTTCCAGATACTTGCAAAGCGATCAAAATCCACCAGAGGGAGCCAGCGATCAGGATGTCATTACAGGTCTTTAGCCCAGCATCAAAGAGTATGTAGTACACACGAAATCCACCAGAGGGAGCCAGCAGTTAAGATATCATCCAATGGTCTCCTTTTAAAAGGCAGGCTCATAGAGGAATGAGCCCAAGCACAACAAATGCCATAGTGCAACACTGCTTTATTATGATGAACAACAATTAAAAAGAATGACACTTACACTTTCAAAAACACTTTTGGCACCTAGCCAACTGAGGGGTCCACGTGGCAGGGTCACTGAAAGCCACTTTCTGACATGTTTCGTGCAATAGCACATTTTGCAAGTATCTGAAAGTGTGGCTGATATGCTGTAATTCCTGGGGCTGTCCATCGGACGATCCGTATCCCAGATGTCCAAGTTCAGATGACCCGAGTATCATCATTCATATGCGCATTAATAAGCGCCATCTGGTTCGTGCAATCCACACCGATATCTACCACCAATGTCACCATTGTTACCCTGACCTTCTGTAAGACTGTCACGTTCATACCACATATTTGCACTGTTTCAGAGTGTTGTTTAATTTCTTCCGATATCTAGAGACACTATATATATCCATACATCATGCGGGTTTTTGATACTAGTAACAATTTATGATAATTACTTTCCATCCTAGCGCTGCATGTTGACATATATATTGTATTTAGAAGGTTCTGAGGGTATTACCGTTCATGCTGGCGGCTCCACCTGCATACATCTAGCACTCGTTTTTTCCATATATTTCATCAGTCACTGTTGTTGGTGCGCTCTTCCTCTACCTCCACCTCCTGCACCTTACTCCATACCGGATCCTTTACTACTTGGGGGCTACAGCGCCCCCTAATTACACAGACATGACTTACCCAGGAAATGTTCTCATCCTACATCCATCTAATGGATCCCTCTTCATGATATCCTACATCCATCTAATGGATCCCTCTTCATGATATCACATAGCCATCTAATGGGTCCCTCTTCATGATATCCCACATCCATCTAATGGATCCCTCATCATGATATCCCACATCCATCTAATGGATCCCTCTTCATGATATCCTACATCCATCTAATGGATCCCTCTTCATGATATCCTACATCCATCTAATGGATCCCTCTTCATGATATCCTACATCCATCTAATGGGTCCCTCTTCCTGATATCCCACATCCATCTAATGGATCCCTCTTCATGATATCCTACATCCATCTAATGGATCCCTCTTCATGATATCCTACATCCATCTAATGGATCCCTCTTCATGATATCCTACATCCATCTAATGGGTCCCTCTTCATGATATCCTACATCCATCTAATGGGTCCCTCTTCATGATATCCTACATCCATCTAATGGATCCCTCTTCATGATATCCCACATCCATCTAATGGATCCCTCTTCATGATATCCTACATCCATCTAATGGATCCCTCTTCATGATATCCTACATCCATCTAATGGATCCCTCTTCATGATATCCTACATCCATCTAATGGATCCCTCTTCCTGGTATCCTACATCCATCTAATGGGTCCCTCTTCATGATATCCTACATCCATCTAATGGATCCCTCTTCCTGGTATCCTACATCCATCTAATGGATCCCTCTTCATGATATCCTACATCCATCTAATGGATCCCTCTTCATGATATCCTACATCCATCTAATGGATCCCTCTTCATGATATCCTACATCCATCTAATGGGTCCCTCTTCATGATATCCTACATCCATCTAAGGGATCCCTCTTCATGATATCCTACATCCATCTAATGGATTCCTGTTCATGATATCCTACATCCATCTAATGGATCCCTCTTCATGATATCCTACATCCATCTAATGGATCCCTCTTCATGATATCCTACATCCATCTAATGGATCCCTCTTCATGATATCCTACATCCGTCTAATGGATCCCTCTTCATGATATCCTACATCCATCTAATGGGTCCCTCTTCATGATATCCCATATCCATCTAATGGATTCCTGTTCATGATATCCTACATCCATCTAATGGATCCCTCTTCATGATATCCTACATCCATCTAATGGATCCCTCTTCCTGATATCCTACATCCATCTAATGGATCCCTCTTCATGATATCCCACATCCATCTAATGGATCCCTCTTCATGATATCCTACATCCATCTAATGGATCCCTCTTTATTAATGTTTTTCATTATTAATGTATTATGTTTTTTTGTTAATTTATCAGGTCACATTACTGGCCATGGTGGGTGGACAACTCAATATAAATGTCCATGCTGAAGGAACAACTCCATAAAGACATGGATGACCAGTTTGGTGTGGAGGAACTGGAGTGTCCTGTACAGAGCCCCGACCTCATCCTACTGAACACCTCTGGGATGAATTCCAAGCCAAGTCTTTCTAAATTTTTTTGGCGACCAACATGGAGCCCAATGTGTGAGCCGGGTCTTCTCATCCAACATCAGTACCTGACCTCACAAATGGGCAAACATTCCCACAGAGGCCCTCCAAAGTCTTGTAGAAAGCCTTCCCAGAGGAGTGGAGGATGTTATGGCTGCTGTGACATGAAAATATAGGAATTGGATGATCCCACAGATATTCTATTCATCTATTGCAGATATTTTATGAATTCAGCAGTTAACAGAGTAGATGGATGTCCAAAATTTCAATCTGAATAAACATCTTTGGCCTGGAGGTGGAAGCAATGAACACCCGGCTACTAATGATCCCTGACAGGTCCTACAAGGTATGTGTGGAAATACCAATGTAAGGATTGGTATTGTAGCAATCATGCGCACAGAGATGGACGTGGTTCAACCCTTTTGGCTCCAACCTCCATCTTGGCAAAGGATCATCCATCTTGTACAAACATATCTCTCCTCATTCTCCCCCTCCCTCTCTGAGAGTCACAGTGACATTTGGTCAGTGTGTGCATGTTGGAAATGTCACAGGCAGGCCAGGGCCCAGGCCTCCGAGCTATAAACCATCTTTGAGCTGGGTGCTGGGCTGGCTGGGAAGCTGAGCAATCTGGCACCTCTGGCACCAATGACAACAACCTCCTGGATCCCCTACAGTCCGGCTTCCGTCCCCTACACTCCACCAAAACCGCCTTACTCAAACTCTCCAACGACCTGCTAACCGCCAAAGCTAATGGCCACTACTCAGTGCTCCTACTCCTTGACCTCTCTGCGGCCTTCGACACAGTCAACCACCCCCTCCTCCTCAAAAAACTACACTCCCTCAGCCTCAGAGATTCTGCTCTCTCCTGGCTCTCATCCTACCTGTCACAATGCTCTTTCAGCGTTACCTATAATGATACCACCTCCCCCTCACTCCCCCTCTCTGTTGGGGTCCCTCAAGGCTCTGTCCTCAGGCCCCTTCTCTTCTCCATCTACACCTCCTCCCTTGGCCAACTTATACACTCTCATGGCTTCAACTACCACCTCTATGCCGATGACACTCAAATCTATCTCTCTACCCCCCACCTCACCCCTTCAGTCTCCACCCGAATCACACACCTACTGAGCGACATATCAGACTGGATGTCGCTCCACTTCCTTAAACTGAACCTCTCCAAAACTGAGTTTCTTGTCTTCCCCCCAGCCCGGACCCCACCCCCCATTGACTTCTCCATCACATCCAACAACGACTACTGCAACTCCCTCCTCACTGGCCTGCCTCGCCACTGACTATCCCCACTTAAGTCGATCCTGAATACGGCTGCCAGACTCATTCACCTTTCCAACCGCTCCATTTCCGCCACCCCCCTCTGCCAATCCCTCCACTGGCCTCCATTCAGTGTCCTCCACCCCCCTCTGCCAATCCCTCCACTGGCCTCCATTCAGTGTCCTCCACCCCCCTCTGCCAATCCCTCCACTGGCTTCCGATTGCGCAACGGATCAAATTCAAAATCCTAACGCTGACATACAAAGCCGTCCACCACACTGCCCCGAACTACATCACTGACCTAATATCCAAGTACCGCCCAACACGCACACTCCGCTCCTCACAAGACCTCCTTCTCTCTAGTTCCCTGGTCTCCTCCTCCCATGCCCGCCTCCAGGACTTCTCCAGGGTGTCACCCATCCTCTGGAACTCCCTGCCCCAACCCATCAGATTATCACCTACTCTCCTCTCCTTTAGGCGCACCCTGAAAACCCATCTCTTCAGGGAAGCCTACCCCACCCCCTGCTAACCTGCCGACCTCCTCCACTCTTCCTACCACTCCATCCCCCACAGCTATCTCCTCCTGTGCCACCATCCCCTCCCTCCTAGATTGTAAGCTCGAAAGAGCAGGGCCCTCAATCCCCTCATGTTTTGCATTGTATTGTTATTGTTCTGTCACATGTTCTGTCCCCCTCTGTAATGTACAGCGCTGAGCGAACTATTGGCGCTTTATAAATACTGTTTAATAATAATAATAACTTCGTACAAAGGATAACCCAAGCCTTGGCCTGAGTTCAAAGACATTCCAGACGAGTAAGAAACTAGATAACACTTTTAAAATCCATTTTCCCCTATGTCTCATATCTTGGAATATGAGAGACTTACATAAAAAACCAGGCATATCTTCAGATTGGCCACGAGAAGACAAACAGTTTGATATGTCACTCTCCTTGGCTGGAGTACATAGGAAAGCAGAAAATTACATCTCTTGAACCACTCAAGTATGTATTTTATATTGCACATCTAACCGTTCCTCAGATGCGTTTGCATATTAATCTACCCTCGGGTGGGATGGTACTTGTGCCAAGGAAAAGTTATGAGCCAAAATATGAGCTATGAGAGATTTTAGTTCTAGTTTGAATCTCTGCCCAGACCATCCCTCCCCAAATGAGGCATTGGTCCTTGGCTCCCTGTTGGGGAACTACAAAATGGGCTGTCAGGCCTAAGAGTGTAAGTTGAAGAATTCTCCCGTTTTACATCTTTTTTCTGTAAATATTTTTATTGCACCCTTTTGACCTTTTAGTAATAAATCTTTCTTTCTGAAAGTGTTGAATTGTTTCTATAGCTCGTTAATGCAACTTATAAATTCCTGCCTCCAAAACAGTGCTACTGTGTTTGTTTAACCCTCTGTATAACCTGTCTGTGGTGACCGTGCTAGACAGACGATTATCTCAACCATCATAGTGTTATAGCTGATATCGCTGAGTTTCCACTTTCCTTGTACAAAAAGGAGGTGGTGATAGTGTGGAGGGTTAGTTGTGTAATTAACCTGACCCAGTAACAATCACATTCAGGCTGCTAGTACATCGATTGGTGGTCCATTAGCTGGAAAATCATTGTGCAGGGTGCAGCTTGGCTTGGCATTGTTACGCATGTGACATCGCGGCTTCAGATTGGCTAGTCCTTCGGTCACAAGTTTGGTGAGAAGGTCAGGGGTCTGACGCGCGATCGTTACAGGTATGTGGCCTTTTTTTCAGCTTTTTCCCCGAAATAGATCTGGTGGTTATGAACTCCTCCCTGTATAGTGTGTTACACCTTTCCCTGTGTGTGAACTGATTCAGGCCAAGAGTGACAACCTACCTCTATTCTGCCCATATATGTAATGTCCATGTTGGGTTAGTATGTTGTATATGTCTGCTCTATGTTGTACATGTACGATATAGATTTTATTTTCCCCATTTGTTCCATAAATAAGTTTAGATGATCACAAACAATTATCATTATTTCCATTTTGGAATCTACAGCTTCAGTGTAATTGTCTTATGTAGGCATTTATGTTCTTGTACAGCTCCCCATGACCCCCCTGAAGACAGATATTACCTCCACAGGGAAGGGGATGGGCTAGCAATTACACCAGGGCTGCAATGGGGAGATTAGAACAGAAATTGGGTGCCAGTCACTTTAGGTCTCCAAAATGAGAAAAATCCTACAGTGTATTGGCCAGCTTTATTCATGTAGCTAATCTACCCCATACAGGGTTCATCTAGGATTCTCCAGATTGACCAAACAGCTAAATGTAAAAGTCAGGTTCAAATTAAACTTCAACAGGGTTACTAACTCTTACCCTAAGGAAAAGACCTACCTTCCTCTTATCAGTTCCATGAAGACCATTCTATAACTTGGTCTGTGTTGATGGGCTCTGGACTTGTGTCTGTCTGAGAAGCTTCTGCTATTATTCAGACATCACCTGTAGGTGCATTTGACCTTTTTGAAGAAGGTTTTACATGTCCATAAAATTTATGTGAATGCACAGCCTGATGGAGATGAACAAAACAGCCATCGAACAAGTCCATGAAATGTGGTAAGAAGATTTATCCCTTGTCATCCATGGAGACCTTCCATCTGGAGACCACCTACAGCCAAATCCCTTATTGTATATGGCAGCTGCAGGTTAAAAACTCACCAGCCAAGACTTCTCTCTTCCCTACTTCTTTTGGTCTTCTGAATAGGCCCCTTCCTCCCACCAATAGACCAGTAGGGTTGCTGCAGGTGCCTGACATCTCACAACACTGACAGATAGTGCTGGGGCCCTCAACTTCAGACCAGCTAGAGAAGACACATGTCAGTATCACAGCCTGCATTATGGAAGATACACGGACGCTTTGGTGAGATACCGATGCTGTAGGGAAGTCAGACCTTTACCTTGTTATGAAGATGAAGGACAAGAATAAAATTTCTGGACAAAAAATGAACGGCCAAACTTGTGGATTTTTTTACGCACAGTGAGAGACCACACAATCATATAAAATATCACACTTTATTCACATAAAATGAACACAAAAAGGATTTTTTAGAACAAGGAGTACAAAACCCCCTAACACAACAGGGGGGGGGGGGTAGTAAATCACATATCCCTTTGCATGTAACACATTACATGTCACCTATAGCATGGATTTTGATTCCAAAGGAGTAAGGTTGAGAATAAGAAACGGTCAACGCGTTTCGCCTACATATCTATCTTCTTCAGGACCGTGACTTCTGTGTACAGGAGAGCAGTGCTACTATATGTAAGATATAAAGAGGACAAACAATATATACACAATCAATTATATACAGCAAAGTAAAATATACATAAAATAAACAAACACAGTCACTGGGCTTACATAGGAGAGCGGCAGCCGATGATATCTAGTCTGGGGGGCGGACATAGGAGACCCGAGTGCAGAACACAGGCAACAGACCAGGGAACTCGATAGTATATAACGGAGTCCTACAAGAAGAAGCACACGGCACCACCAGCAAATAGTATAATTGTGTTGTGGGTCCAAATGTACTCATTATCAAATTCTTAGGCCAAATATATGGACTCCTCCTCACAATGATCATAGATTGTGCCCACAAATAGCTAGAACAGTGAAGGCTCAAAATATAGAGGCTGGTGGCAATCTGAGATAAAGATCAAAAGGGCGTTGGCAAGCCTGAAGAAAACGTCCATTTACTAGATATGGGCTAAACACAGATTAAAGCCGTGTATTATATATCCAAAAGACCACAAACTCACTGGTGTGGCTGGACGACAGGAGGGAAATAGTCTCGTGGGCAGGCAGTGTGTACTCCAATGTATAGGCTTCCAGATCCAGGAACCGGAGTCCTGATGAGGCAGGGGCCCCGCACATATAGTGGTGCATATGACAAACCTCACCTAGAATACCATAAACAAAGTAATACGCTCAGGGGATGTACAGGCGGCTTGTAAAATAGAATAGCTCAATATATGTGTTACTAAACATAGTACATAATATGAACGTCAGGAGTGATCCAGATAGAGAGACAATGTAATACACTTGCAGCAAATCCTTATACAGAGTCCCTATAAGAAATATCATAAAGGACCATAAATAGTCCATTGGGAGCCATATACCTATCCCAGCCAAACCCATATATGCTGAACCTACAATATGGCAGAAAGGCATTGCAGCCCATACCTCAGGTTTGTCACCAAGTGCCACATCCAAGTACCCCCGCCGCGGCAAAAGTAGCTGTGCGCATGTGAAACACCACGACCCATCGCCATGATGGTGCAGCTTATGTCCATCATAAATGTGACTGTGTGAGTGACATCAGATACACATCACGTCAGCATAGTGACACGCATGCGCCCAGTGTCACGTACCTGGACAGTGAGCCTGAGGTGAAGAGGCAGACCTCCCGTACAAATTCGGCTCGAGGACCACTGATCGTGAGACAGCAGTTGCAGGTGCATGGTGGGGTATGAATGCCTGAGATCAGTCGGGTAACAGCTGGTGGGCTGATGAGTTGCAGGCCAGAGCAGGGTGCAGATGTAGCCGTGTGGGATGGATGGATGCTGGAGCACCGCGTGCTGAGGATGCAGGGTCAGACGAGCCGGGTTCGATATTGGTGAGGCAGATCAGGCTTATAGCGGCAAGAGGAAGAGTAGTCGGGTCACAGGCCAGGTTCAGTAACAGCAGATTAATCAGACAGGAGCAGGCAGAAGAGTAATCCGAGGACAAGCCAGAGGTCAGGGCAGGAGGCAATCAAGCAGAAGTCAGGAACAGGCTGGTTTGGCAACAGGAATCAGTCACGGAAATCAGGAAACACAAGCAGGGCGAAAATACCATTCCTCAATGAGATAACCACAGCAGACAGTTTAAATAGCCCTCTTGGTGCCAGCATTAGTGACAGGCGTGTGCCCGCATGTGCGAGTGCCTATGCCCAAGTGCCTGCACATCTGCTCGGCTTGCAAGTACCCTACGCATGTGCATATTTGTGCGCCGTGGAGCTTTGCCTGCACTATGGGCAGAGCTTTCCTGACATTGCCCCCCCCCATGGGCAGCCTCCGGATGCCCAATTGGCTTCTTTTTTTTGGGTGGCTAAGAAAAATTCACAAATTAAGTCCAAAGCGTGTACGCTCTCTGCAGGTTCCCATTAATTTTCCTCTGGCCCATACCCCTTCCATTTGATTAGATATTGTGTCTGGCCCCTCCTTTTCCTACAGTCCACAACAGCCTCGACCTGAAATTCCTCCTCTCCATCAATATTTATAGGCTCAGGGGGCCTTGGCCTTCGGTTAGAAAAGGGATCGTTTACTGCAGGCTTTAATAGTGATACATGGAAAACTGGGTGCACTCTAAGGGATTCCGGTAGTGCTAACTCATAAGAGACATCATTAATCTTGCGTCTTACCGGAACCGGTCCCACAAATTTAGGTGCCAGCTTCACCGAAGGACACGCCATTTTCAGATTGGTTGTAGCAAGCCAGACCTGGTCTCCTGGGTGCAGAATCAGTTCTCCCCTTCTATTTCTGTCGAAGACCCTCTTGCTGTCCTCCTGGGCTTTTGTGACCATCTCCTGTAACAATTTATTATTAGTAACAAAGAAATTCAGTGTGTCTTGAGCAGCAGGGACAGAAGTCTCCGGCACAAGGTCAGGTAAAAAGGTAGGGTGAAACCCATAATTAGAAAAAAAAGGAGATTGCTTGGTGGCAGAATGGCTGGAATTATTGTATGCAAACTCTGCCAGAGGCAAGAGCGATACTCAATCATCTTGGACAAAAGAGGTGTAGCACCGGATGTACTGCTCCAGGGTCTGATTAGTCTGTTCGGTCTGTCCGTAGGTTTGCGGGTGATAGGCTGAAGAAAAGGACAGCTTCATCTTCAGGGTCTCACATAGTGCCCTCCAGAATCTCGATATGAACTGTATCCCTTGATCTGAAACAATGTTTATAGGGATCCCATGGAGCCTGACAATTTCTATGATAAAGACCCGAGCCGTTTCAAAAGCGGAAGGTGTATTTTTCAGGGGCAAAAAATGGGCCATCTTTGATAATCGGTAAACTACCATGAAGATAGCGGTATATCCTGCTGAAGGTGGAAGCTCAACTATAAAGTCCATTGCTATCATTTTCCAAGTTCTATCAGGTACCCGCAGAGGTCTGAGCAATCCCCAGGCTTTATTTTGGGTGGTTTTATTTCAGGTGCAGATGGTACATGTCTTTTCATAGGTTTTACAGTCTTTTACCATATCTGACCACCAGAATGTGTGCTGTGCTAGTTCTAGTGTTTTTGAGTCCCTGAAGTGACCTGCTAATGGGGGTGGTCATGGCAATACCCAAGGACAAGGGTCCGCACTTCTTCAGGTACCAGAATTTGTTCTCCTTTCCATAGAAGCCCATCCTTGCTCTGTACTGTAATTCCGGGTGGACTGGATGCTCCCGCCTATGCCTGCTGTAGTTGGGACAAGAGGCTAGTCCACAGCAACAGAAAGGTATCTGGCCTTGGGGTATCCTTCGGATCCTCAAACATGCGTGAGAGTGCATCAGGTTTGGTGTTCTTGGACCCTGGCCTATAAGTGATATGGAAGGTAAATCTGGAGAAAAAAAGTGCCCATCTGGCCTGACGTGGTTTGAGGCGTTTAGCAGTCCTTAGTTATTCGAGATTTTTGTGATCTGTATAAATTAAAATCGGATGTGTGGCCCCTTCTAGCAAGTATCTCCATTCTTCCAGGGCTACTTTAATTGCCAGAAGCTCCCGGTCCCCTACGTCGTAGTTCCTTTCAGCCGAAGAGAGTTTCCATGAGAAAAAAGCTACCAGGTGCATCAATTCCTTGAGTCCTTTCCGTTGTGAAAGAACTGCCCCCACTGCATTTCTGATGCGTCTACTTCAAGGATATAAGGTAGTAAGGAATCCGGATGGCTTAGAATAGGAGCAGCTGTAAATAGTTCCTTCAGAGATTTGAAAGCAGCCTGTGCTTCAGGGGTCCAGTGGAAACTAACCCCTAGCTTTCTGAGTTGGGTAATAGGTGAGATAAGGGCTGAAAATGTTTTAATGAACTTTCGGTTAAAATTGGCGAAGCCTACGAACCGTTGGATTTCCTTTTTTATCCAATGGGACCGGCCAGTCCAGGATTGCTGATATCTTCTGTGGATCCAATTCGATTCCAGCTGTGGAGATGATTAGTCCGAGGAATGGGATGCTTTGCCGTTCAAAATTGCATTTCTCGGCCTACAGTCCATGCTGACGAAGTCGTCCCAAGACATTTTAACATGCTCTCGATGGATCTCCAGGGATGAGGAAAAGATCAGGATGTCGTCTAAATATATTATGACAAAGATGTCAAGGTAGTCTCTGAAGATGTCATTAACCTCCCTAGCGGTCTGATGATGTCAGTATTTCTGTGCTCAAAGCGGTACATTTTTTGCATGGAAATATGTATTTTTTTTATTTGTAGGCCTGTAATTTTTAGGAATAACTCCCTGAAATCTGTCCGGACAAGAGTCTAGTAAACATCCCGGGGAGGATAAAATTTGAAACACAAAATCATAAATTATAATTTAATAAATAATCATAAAAAATAATATAATAATAAATGTAATTCAATAATATAATTAGAGATGAGCGAATCGAACCAGGCGAAGTGGAATTCGATACGAATTTCAGGAAAAATTTGATTCGCGTCGAATCCGAATATTAGCCTACTTCGGGTGCGCGAATCGGATTTTTCCCGATCAGCCGGCAAAAGTGTCCCTGCAGAGAGTTCCGCTATTTCTGACAGTTCTCTGACATTCACTCCATACAGCGGTTGAAACATAGCCTATGTTTCAACCGCTGTATCTATCTGCAGAGCTCCGCTAAGTGTATCTGCAGAGCTCCGCTATTTCTGACAGTTCTGTGACATTCCCTCCATACAGCGGTTGAAACATTGTATCTATTTGTTTCCATTTATGGAAACAAATAGATACAATGTTTCAACCGCTGTATGGAGTGAATGTCACAGAACTGTCAGGAATAGCGGAGCTCTGCAGATACACTTAGCGGAGCTCTGCAGATACACTTTTTGCCGGCTTGGAATTCTTCTTATTTTCATCCTACTTCTTCTTCTTCTTCTTCATCCTCATCCTCATCCTCAGAAGAAGAAGATGAGGATGAGGATGAAGAAGAAGAAGAAGAAGAAGTAGGATGAAAATAAGAAGAATTCCAAGCCGGCAAAAAGTGTATCTGCAGAGCTCCGCTAAGTGTATCTGCAGAGCTCCGCTAAGAAATAGTGGAGCTCTGCAGATACACTTTTTGCCGGCTTGGAATTCTCCTTCTTCTCATCCTTCTTCTTCTTCTCATCCTTCTTCTTCTTCTCATCCTTCTCCTTCTTCTCATCCTTCTCCTTCTTCTCATCCTTCTTCTTCTTCTCATCCTTCTCCTTCTTCTCATCCTTCTTCTTCTCATCCTTCTCCTTCTTCTCATCCTTCTTCTCATCCTTCTCCTTCTTCTCATCCTTCTTCTCATCCTTCTCCTTCTTCTCATCCTTCTCCTTCTCCTTCTTCTCATCCTTCTCCTTCTCCTTCTTCTCATCCTTCTCCTTCTCCATCTTCTCATCCTTCTCCTTCTCCTTCTCCTTCTTCTCATCCTTCTCCTTCTTCTCATCCTTCTCCTTCTTCTCATCCTTCTTCTCATCCTTCTCCTTCTTCTCATCCTTCTCCTTCTTCTCATCCTTCTCCTTCTTCTCATCCTTCTTCTTCTTCTCATCCTTCTTCTTCTCATCCTTCTCCTTCTTCTCATCCTTCTTCTCATCCTTCTCCTTCTTCTCATCCTTCTTCTCATCCTTCTTCTCATCCTTCTTCTTCTCATCCTTCTCCTTCTTCTCATCCTTCTTCTCATCCTTCTCCTTCTTCTCATCCTTCTTCTCATCCTTCTCCTTCTTCTCATCCTTCTCCTTCTTCTCATCCTTCTCCTTCTTCTCATCCTTCTCCTTCTCCTTCTTCTCATCCTTCTCCTTCTTCTCATCCTTCTCCTTCTCCTTCTTCTCATCCTTCTCCTTCTCCATCTTCTCATCCTTCTCCTTCTTCTCATCCTTCTCCTTCTCCTTCTTCTCATCCTTCTCCTTCTTCTCATCCTTCTCCTTCTTCTCATCCTTCTCCTTCTCCTTCTTCTCATCCTTCTCCTTCTCCATCTTCTCATCCTTCTCCTTCTTCTCATCCTTCTCCTTCTCCTTCTCCTTCTTCTCATCCTTCTCCTTCTTCTCATCCTTCTCCTTCTCCTTCTTCTCATCCTTCTCCTTCTCCTTCTTCTCATCCTTCTCCTTCTCCTTCCTCATCTCCAAGGGCATTTAAATTAAAGGTACAGTGTTCTGCACTAATTTAAAGGCTCTCTGAAGCCTAGAAACCCTTTTTATAAGTTAACTTCGTAGCGAATAAATTCGCATCGAATCAAATTTCTTCCTGAAATTCGGCGAATCAGCCGAATCAAATTTTTGAATAATTCGCTCATCTCTAAATATAATCAAACCAAAAACACTGAAATGTGAAATAGAGCGCCAAGTTGGCCCATCGCTGAGCTCAGTCGCAGAATCATTTTCAGTGTCTGATGAGGAATTTCCCCCACAAATCATTATCACTCAATTCTGCAAGTGGTTCTGATTTACTATCGCTGTTCTCTAGCCGGTCTAAAACCGCGTCTGACCCAAAGGGACGCTTTTTGGACGCCATGGACGTTTCTCAGTGTCCAGGCAGAAAGAACAGTAAAAATGCAGGCAGGGCGCCGGACAAAGAACTCGGGACAAAATGTATGTGAAATGGTTTGATACAGGAATGTTATATTATGAGATTTTAGTGATTTTAGTGAATGTCACTTTTTGTCATTTTCAAATTTCCCGCCGTTCCGTCCCCCGTACGTCCCGACGTCGCAGGGAACGGAACCCAGAAGACGGATGCCGGCATCCGCCGGAGGACATTACAGGGGACACTGCAGGGGGGACATTGCGGGAGCGCAGGATGTGGCGGAACCGTTCCGCCTGGATTTCCTCATGAGGGGCAGTGCGTCTCACCCAATGGTCCCCTTTTCCAGCAAGGCTTCCAGTGCTCTGCCAAGGCATGTATAGGAGCTCAAAACACTCCCTTCCCTGATATCCCAAACCACGAGTCGGAACTTCGTGTAGGGTGAAAATGATACACTCTTTATTAAACACAGCTCAGTATATACAGGTTCACTCCCACCCCCACCAGACAGCCTGGCACTGGGTTTTCCCCACCCACAACTAAACTCTACAACACAACAATATAGTATGAACTCTATTAGAAGTGAAAGACTACAAGGTCACATCTCCCTAAACAAACAGTGTAGAATGTCTGTGAAACATGTCCAGCTTTACAAACAGGAGAAAACCAGAACAGAAAGGGCAAAATGTTATCACAGAGGGACAGTTTGTCACACAAGACAAGGTAAGTGATCCCGGAGCAGCGCCGCATGGTAAGCCCGAGTGTAGCTCGGGGGGGTTACCGCTTGTGGTACTGAAACTTTACCCCGAGCTACACTCGGGAATACCGCCAGGGAGGTTACGGAAATGCTGGAAGGTAGCAGGTGCATTGCACAATCCAAATGGCATAACTAAATATTCAAATTGGTCAAATTGGGTGCGAAAAACCGTTTTCCATTCATCCCCTTCTCGGATACGAACCAAGTTATATGCTCCTCTTAAGTCTAACTTCGTAAAAATGGTTGCAGTCTTGAGTCTTTGAAAAAGTTTGGGAACCAAAGGAAGGGGGTAACGGTTTTTCACCGTAATTTTATTTAGTTCACGGTAGTCCACACAAGGCCGTAAGGATTGGTCCTTCTTTTCTACAAAGAATATTCCGGCTCCTGCCGAGGATGTGGAGGGACGAATGAATCCTTTTTGAAGGTTTTCATCAATATACTCCTTTAAAACTCCTAATTCCCATTTCCCCAACAGGGGAAAGATGTGCCCACAGGAGATTTCAGATTCTGGGAGTAGATCAATCGGACAGTCATAAGATCGATGAGGAGGAAGGGTATCTGCTCCTCGTTTACTAAAGACATCCAAATAGCCATGATAGACTGGTGGAACTATTTGGGCAAGCTCAGCATCAGAGTCCATGCAAAGTAATGTAGGTATGGGTGAAGGTGCCATGGGTAAGCAGTGTTCTTGGCAGTATGGAGAAGAAAACTGAATCCTGCCGGTCTTCCAGTTGATTTGAGTGGTGGGGTCTCTTTGTTTACTAATCCAGACTTGATACGAGACCCATCAGCAAGAAATATGTTCAGCCCTTGTTCCTTCAGCTGTAAAGGGATGTGTTGTTGGGCTTCAAAGGATAGGTCAATGAAGCAGCTACAAGCTCCAGAATCAATAATCGCGGTTACCGACACGGTTCTTCCAGGGAGCTAAAAGGACATAGGTACAGCCATGTGAGTTGTGCTGGTAGAACATGGTGGAGGAACATCAGAAGAGATGGAGATGCGCTTATGAAGCTTAGCTGGACAGGAACGCACATAATGGCCAGTTTCTCCACAGTATAGGCAGAGGTTATTGACTCGGTAGCGCTGGCATTCTTCCGGAGTTAGTGATAGACGAATCAGCCCAAGTTGCATGGGTTCGGGTGTGTCTGATGTCTCAGGATCAAAGTTTCCAACAGGAGGATTAGGCTGGAATCTTAGGTAGCATCCATGTAGGCCTAGGAATTTGGTTGGACCTTTCTAAGCTGCGTTAACATAGGCGACGATCGATCTGAATGGCTAGCGTGATCAAATCCTCCAGAGAGTCTGGTATGCCAACTTAAGCAAGTTCGTCTTTGAGGGGCTCAGCCAGACCCAAGTGGAACTGGTGACGCAGGGCAGCATCTTTCCAATTGGTATCCCCACTCCAACGTCTAAAGTCCGTGACGTAGTCCTCGGCCGCTCGGTGACCTTGTTGGAGCGCATGTAATGCTGCTTCAGTGGTAGTGGTTTGTTGTGGGTCATCATATAGTTGAGCCATTGCGTCAAAGAGAGTGGTCATAGTGTTTAAATGTGGGTGATGCCCACGTTTGTGGTTCACCTTGAAGCAGGGAAATAATGAACCCCACCTTGACAGTCTCTGTAGAGAAGGTTCTTGGCTGGAGATTGAAGTAAAGTTGACATGCGTTGCGGAACGCTCTAAACTTGCTTCGGTCTCCATTAAACCGCTCAGGAGTAGGTACACGGGGTTCAGGTGCGCATATCCATCCTGTAGAGTCTTAACTGCTTGAGTGAGCGCTGCCAGGTGATGACATATTTCATCCAGGGGAGAGGGTCCTCTTCCAATGTGAGCACAACTGCATGCGCCTCTGCCCAAGTGCCTGCACATCTGCTCAGCTTGCCAGGACCCTGCACATATTTGTGCGCCGTGGAACTTTACCTGTACTATGGGCAGGCCTTTCCTGACACTGTCTCTGCGCCAGCAGTTCCAAGTGAGCCTGTCTCTGTGCCAGCAGTTCCAAGTGAGCCTGTTTCTATGCCAGCAGTTCCAAGTGAACTTGTCTCTGTGCCAGCAGTTCCAAGTGAGCCTGTGTCTGCGCCAGCAGTTCCAGTCAATTCAACCTCCATGCTAGCAGTTCCAGTAGAGACTGTGCACCAGTAGTTCCTGTCTAACCAGCTTCTGCACCACCAGTCCCAATCAATCCTGCCTCTGTGCCAGCAGTTCTAAGTGAGCCTGTCTCTGCCAGATGTACCAGTCTAATATGTCTCCATGACAGCTGTTCCTGCCCAACCTGCCCCTGTGCTGTTCTGTTCCTTTCCAGCCTCATGCCAAACCCCAGTGACAGGGCACCTTGTCTGCCATCAGACCCTGGTGGGGGTGGGGAGCCCTCTCAGTCATTGTGTTCAAGAACCAGGATTTTCCAGCATCTCCGGGTATTATGGGAATATAGGATCCTCAGTGCCACAAGGACTACTCATTTACTTCATGTGATAAATCTCCATATCATAGTGCTGGAGTGTTTGGAGGGCATTCCCTAACCACCCCCTTCATGACCTGGACATTGTTTGCTATTCAGCAGTGCACTAATTTAGGGGCGCTGTTTACCCACAAGGCATTTCCCTAAAGTAATATTACACCAATGAAACCACATATCCCATTCTCAGACTGAAGGGGGCGCTGTTTACCCACAAGGCATTTCCCTATAGTAATATTACACCAGTGGAACCACATATCTCATCCTCAGACTGAAGGGGGCGCTCAGTACAGACTGAACCTGCCTAGACGAGGTGACTACCCCCATTACTCTCTGCATATTGGGGTGCAATAATGAAGACATGTTTTGGGGGTACACAGGCTGCAGTATACGCAGTGTATAGTGTGAGCTCAGACTCTATAGAACCGAATCCCTTTTCAGCATCATGTAGTCACCTCCACTTCCCATCTCAATGCACTTAGTGCTCCTCACTTCTCCCCACATCCGTCTTTCCCTCGTTCTCTGTCCTGCAATGTTGGGAGGTGCGATTACCATGACTACTGCAAATAAAAGCTTCTTCCTTCTGTACTCTGATCTCCGTGTCCTATAATACTCACCCAGCCCAGCCTCACCCTGTGTAGGAGGGTGTCACCCCTCCCCCACTGCATTCCTCTCCATTGTCAGAGACTTTCAGTTTAGTTTCTCTTCTGCTGTCAGCGATGGCGTCTTCTGCTCTGAGAGCTGAGCTGGAATGTTCCGTCTGTCTGGACATTTATACCGATCCTGTGACCCTGAGATGTGGACACAACTTCTGCCGGGTCTGTATTGGTCGTGTGCTGGATACACAGGAGGGGTCTGGAGGATATTCCTGTCCTGAATGCAGACAGAAGTTTCCGGGTCGTCCTCCACTGCAGAAGAACATGAAACTACGTAACATAGCAGAGAATTTCCTGTCTGCTCAGCCAGGTCAGGAGGACTCCGGGGTCTTCTGTACTTACTGTGTGGACTCTCCTGTACCTGCTGTTAGATCCTGTCTACTCTGTGAGGTTTCTCTGTGTGATAAACACCTGAGAGTCCACAAAAAGTCCCCAGAACACATCTTATCTGACCCCACCTTGTCCATGGAGAGCAGGAAATGCTCCGTCCATAAGAAGATCCTGGAGTATTACTGCACTGAGGATGAGACCTGTATCTGTATGTCTTGTTGTATGATTGGAGGACATAAAGGACATGAGATGATGTCACTGGATGGGGCTTCTGAGAAGAAGAAGGAGACACTGAGGAATGTTCTGCAGAAACTTCTGACAAAGAGAGAGGAGATGGAGGAAAGAGTCCAGAGTCTGCAGGAACACAGGAGGAAAGTAGAAGAAGAAGAAGCTGGTGACACCAAGAGAGTCACTGCCCTGTTTATAGACCTCAGGAGACGTCTGGAAGACCTGGAGAAGAGAGTCCTGAGGGACATCTCCGGGAGGGCAGAGCGGGTCTCCATCTTCATCCGGGATCTGGAAATAAAGAAGGAGGAGCTGTCCAGGAAGATGAGGGACATTGAGGAGCTGTGTAACATGATGGATCCACTGACTGTCCTACAGGAATCAGACACAGGTGACTTGTGTGATACTGAGGATGGAGATGATGAGGACAGAGAGAGACATGAGGACCTCCTCCATGATGGAGGGGGGCTGGATGTGGTGGGGGTCTTACACACAGGTTTATCTGATATAATAACAGGGGGAAATGTATCCTTCTATATACAGGGGGCTGCAGACATATTACTGGATGGAAACACAGCTGGTAATGATCTACAGATATCAGATGACGGGAAAACTGTGTCCAGGTCAGAGAGAAACCAGAATCGCCCCAAAACACCAGAGAGATTCCTGTATTGTCCTCAGATGATGAGCAGTCAGAGGTTCTCCTCAGGGAGACATTACTGGGATGTGGATGTCGGGGGGTCAGAGAGCTGGATAATCGGGATGTGTTACCCCAGTATAGTCAGGAGAGGAGGGGAGGAGTCAGTGATTGGATATAATACCAAGTCCTGGGGGTTGGACAGGGAAGGTGATCAGTATTCAGTGATACATGACAGACATCGGATCCCATTACCCCCCAATCCCTCCAGTAACAGAGTCAGGATAGATCTGGATTATGAGGCCGGGCGGATCTCCTTCTATGATCTGTGTGACCCGATCCAACACCTCCACACCTTCACCACCACCTTCACTGAGCCCCTCCATGCTGGGGTATATGTAGGGGGAGGTTGTATAAAGATATGTGGGGGGAGGGGGGAGATGTGAGAACTCCGCCCACAGCCTGGTGATGTCAGACAAAAAATTGGAGTTCATTTCATATTCATCCAATAGTATATAGAGGTGGGCGGGGCTTCCTGCAAGATTTTGTACTATAAATAAATGTGAGATTTCTCCTCTGTCACCGATCTCTGTGATTGGGTAGAATTTCTGTCCAATTATTGGAGTCACAATAACATTGGTCCTAATGGTCAGTGATGATGATGATGCGATCGATCCATCCATCCATCCATCCATCCATCTATCGACAATCTGACATAATACTTTGTAATTTTTAAGCAGAGTTATCACAGTGTGACACCAGCCATCTCTTCCTGCCCCTCCCCCCTCCCTGTCCCTCCCTCCATGTGATCCCTCTGTGTGGGGTGTCACCATGATCAGACATAGAGGGTGGGGTGTGGTCACTGTGATGGGATAGGATGGGGATCACCTCTCCTCTCTGCTCCTCCTCCTCACTGCCCCTCCCCCATGTGGTCGCTCTATATGGGGTTGCACCATGATCAGACATAGAGGGTGGGGTGCAGTCACTAGAATGGGATAGGATGGGGTCACCTCTCCTCCCTTTCCCTCCCCCTCTTCTCTGCCCCTCCCCTTCCCCCTGCCCCTCCCCCATGTGGTTCCTCTGTGTGGGGTGGCACATGATCAGACATAGAGGGTGGGGTGCGGTCACTGTGATGGGATAGGATGAGGTCACCCCTCCCTCTCCACTCTTCCCCTCCCTCTTCTCTCTGCCCCTCCCCCTCCTCTCTGCCCCTCCCCCTTCTCTCGGCCCCTCCCCCTTCTCTCAGCTCCTCCCTCTCTTTCCTGCCCCTCCCCCTCCTCCATACAATGTATACTACAAAGAGATGGAAATAAATGTAACAATCTGAGAGGAAATATATGAAGACGTCTTCTACAGATTTACTACTGAAAGAAATAATCTGATGTACCAGAGAGCCCAGACTGTGTTTCTTAGTCCCCGGTCACAGCGGTGCGACTCGTCATGTGAGTTGATAGTTTCTCATCACATGACAAGTCGCACTCTATTGTCCACAATGGAAGCGGTCATACCGGTACAAATCCCCCTCCATCCGAGTCGCACCGATTATGAAAGTTCTTCCTGCACTACTTTTTCCAAGTTCAGCTGCGACTTGCATAGACTTGTATATAAAGTCACACAGATGTCCTGCAAGTCGCACCTGAAGTCGCACTGACATCCGACTTTGAGATTAAATTACTTCACGTGACATTTCCAGATTACAAAGTGGGATCCAGTGGGACTGAAGACTTAGTTTGTAGGCCGAGTGGGTCAGGATTAGATCCCCGGTCAGGTGTTTCCTATCTGGGGCTCCGTTAGAAAGAGTTCTCCTCACTTCCTGTCCCGGTGACAACATTTTCCTAGACAGGAAATGAGAGGAACTCTCCAACAGAAACACAGAGTGAAATAAGAATCCTATGTTTAGTGGAGTAAAGAAGGGGAAGGTTTGGGGCCCCTGTCAGATCTTTCTATGTCTGTGTCCCTGGTACAGATTGGCCCTCACTCCTTGTCCCAGAGCCCCCTATAGTAGGAAAAGCCAGCCGGGGTTCTCCTCCTTCCCCACACCATCCACAACTAGAAATCAAGTCTTTGTCTTGGCATGGACTGTAATAGAACATCTCCTTCCTAGAATTGGAGCAGTGTGGGTGTCGGTGTCAGTGGAAGCAGCACTGAGATGGATGTTGCTGTGCAGCGTGTTCTCCGCTCTCACCCTCCTCATCTTCCCCACCAGAGAAGACGATATTCTACAGAGAGCCGTCATACATCAGGCTGCTAATATGTAGAATAGACGGGAAGATGAAGAGGGTGAGAGCGGGGAACATGCTGATCAGTAATAGACATCACAGTGCTGCCTGCACTCCCCCCTCTGATTGGTTGCTCCGGCTCTCACACTCTGCAGCACCGTGCACTATCCACCTCATTGATGGTTTAGACTTTAGCCCCTTCCTGCCTGTAGGACGTACTGGGATGATGACTGCAGCTCCAGGCTGGACATTCCTTGTCATGGAAAAGCCATCCTAGTGGCTGATTAGCTGCTGGACTGCTTTTATAGGCAGCTGGAGGGGAACCCCCCCTTCCCCACCCACTGGGGTCTCTCAACCATCTCCTGTGTGATCAGGGAGCCCAGTACCTAAACCGGAGGTACTGCATGATTACCATAGAGCTGGCTGTGGGCTGGATGGTCCTTGGCCATCTCTATGGTCCTGGGAGGCCGGACGTCACTTCAGGTTCCGGCAGATGTGAACACTGACATTTTTTCGTAGAATGCAGAGATCGATGTTTGTTTATCTCCTCCTTTCCAGGGTAGAGGATGTTTACATTTCTTATGACAGCAATAAAAGTGATAAAAATAAATAAATACATAAAGGGACATTGTAAAAATATGAAAAAAATACTTTTTTTAACATGTCCCCATCCCCCGTGCTCACATGTATATGTAGGTAACTTCCACATATGTAAACGGTGTTCCCACCACACATGTGAGGCATCACCACAAACGTTACAACAAGAGCAATGATGGCGGCTCCAGACCTCCTCTGTAACTCCAAACTGGTAACCCCTAAAAATGTTTAAATCCTCACTTATGGAGATAATTAAGTTCCAGGTTATATATTGTGTTTTTTTCCATTAAAATTCATTAAAGTGTATTATTTACCAAAAGATTGCGTTTGAAAAATCGCAGCGTAAATACCATGTGACACAAAATTGCATCACCCACCATTTTATTCTCTCGGGTCTCTTCTTAATATATATATAATGTTTAGGGGTCCTAAGTCTTTTTCTAGTAAAACAATGGTGATTGGTACATGTAGGGGGAATGTGAGAATCGGTGTGGGCGGGAAGTCGTGAAGAAACGATGTTGGATTCTATGAGATATTGGAAATGGTCTTTAGAGATGGAGGACATGGATGTTCTGAATCTATCTCTGCTTTCATCTTAGAATTCTCCTCTTTCTAGTACTTGCCGTGTTACACAAGATAGCTATGGAAGGGGGCTCCTTCCAGCATTTCTATGGAAGAGAAGGATCATCTTAGAGGGCGGGGCTAGCCTCGGCCCCGTGTTGGTCCCCCCAATAGAATTTCCTATCATGGTGTAGCGCCTCCCCTGGTGGTTTCCAGGTATCTGCAGCCACAGCATGGGCACTCTGACATTGTTGTATACAAATGTAGCAATCTATACATTTCTGTGTTTTCTTCATTTTTGGAACATTTTGTTGTGTTGATTCTTAAACAATCCTCCATTATTCTTCTCCCTGAAGAAGTGGATCCCAATCCAGGAAACGTGTCGAGTTCAGTCATAGAATACAAATGGGAGGAGTTTGTAGAAATGAATGTGTGGAGGTGGAGATGACCATACGTTCTGGAAATGGATACATTATGTACAAATAATGATGACAAATGGAGGTTATCTGAAAGCTTTGTTCTCAATGAATTTATAACTTCATGATTCTTCTGGAATAAAGTATATGAAATGGTAATATAATATATTTTGTGTGAGTTGTGCCTCAAACATCCTTCCATTCCATTGATACATTCTCTATATACACCCCCACACCACAGTGCCAAGAGCCTGAGCCACTGTGAGCTTCTTGTGTGCGGGGACCTGGAGAAGTGCAGATCCATCACTGGGGTGTCTGTGCCCACCCAAGGTTCAATGTACTGAGAGGCTTAGAGGTCTCCTGCCATGACAGAACCCAAGGCTGGAGAGACCTGCTGCTGGTGTGAGGGCCTACACCAGAGCTGAGCTTCTGGGACCTGACTTCAGAGAACTGCAGACTGCCAAGTGATCTGGACTGGATTTCTGTGTGCCAGGAGGGGTGAGCTGACCATCCGTGTTTATCCCAACATTGACATAGTTAGGGCAATATAGACAGCTCTTTATTCAGCAACCCACTAGCCGTCTACTGCACACTCTAAAAGGGACAGCTACATGTGCACCACCTTCAGAAGGGCCCCAACTAAAGCTAGCCAAAACTGGCAATTAGGCACCAATACTTCATAGCCACCTCCAGGGGTACAACTTTGTCAGGAGCACATATGTCCGGCCACTATTGGGGCTGTATGCATGGAGTACACATGAGGACATTTGTTTTCTTGGTTTCATTGATGCCAATACTGTAACCCTGTTTGTGTCCATTATAATTTGGTATAACATTGTTACGGTTATAGGGCGGCCTATCAGGCATTGCCAATCTAGTACAACATCTGTAACCCTGTGTGCTTGCTTGTTCATTGAGTTATGAAATATTTATCAGCATTGCTTTACTACATTCATCTCACCTCCTCCAGTTGCTTGGCCTACTCTCTGTGATGTGTCATAGAGTGGCAGCTTACTAACGCATGGGTTACACGGGCTCCAACCTACAGCCGGGTGTGTCAGTGGGGACCAAGCAGCTCTAAGAGTCGTGGCAGAACAGAGGACCCGTCATCACCAGCGGCTCCTGCAGGGTAAGCGCTACAAAAGCAAGACAACAAATGTTACATCTAAAATATAAAAAGTCGGCAAAGAAATAATATTTGAAGGGAGTGTCACATTTCCTGAACCCCAATCACATCTGTGGGGACACCTTCTGGGGGTTAATTGTGCCCATTTTCTAAGGCTAATAGAGAGATGGTCACATAAAGGGCATGGGGGGGAGAGGGGGCGGGGCATTGCTGGGGGGAACATATATATATACCAATGCAAAGAATGGTAACATTTGCTGGAATTATCAGACTAATAACATGGCGGCTAAAATGGACCAAAGCACAAAAATACAAACATTTGGTGTGGCTGGGAGCAGTGATTTCAGTAATATTTATAGAGAAACATTAATAATTCAAAACTCCATTACATAACATGTCTGGGGGGGCGCCCATGACATCATTGATCAAATATGAATAATAAACAACTAAATGGTGTAGTGATAATAAATATCTACATATCTGTGCAGAACACAAACATAACAAAGACATAAAATAAATAAATAAATAAATGAATGAATAAATAAATCACTCGTAATAAACAAACAAGTGAAAAAAACCTGTGAAGAGAATACAGAGGCGAGAACCCCCCCCCCCCCATCCCCAACTGGGGGATCAAATACAAATATGATATCAGTGAGTAAATGTCACCCCCTATATTTAAGGGAACATAATAAACATTTAAATATAAAGTACAACCCCTAATGGGGAACAATGAGTACAAAGTGATGTGTGTAGCAAACCACTTAATCACAGCAAATGAACAATACGTCATATATAAGGTCAGTCCATAAAAAAGTCCACTCTGACAAACTCTTGTGAACACGAATAAACAGCAAATCGTGACAGTCGTGCCAGCAATCGTGAAAAATCCTTAAATGTCCTGAGTGCCCCCTCCCCTCCTTACAGTGACCACACAGGCCAGCTCACTTAATGGATCAACCACGTTCCTCACAGGAACTACCGCGTCATATGAAAGATGACCGCACTGGATAGCATCAGCAGTGTCAGGATTCCTCCTGAACTCCCTCCAACCGCTGGATAATCTTGCAATGCCGCTCACATCAGAGGATCAGAATAGAAACAATAAAGATCCTCCATAGTGTAAGTCAGCTTTATTAAAGTAAAAAATGCCAGAGAATTCCCATCACATTTAGATGAATTCAGATCAGCCTTTCACCTCATGTAATGGGTGTACTGCATGATTTCCTGGTGTCCCAATATGGTGCCCACCCCGGAAGTGACGTCACCGCGCACCGGAAGTCCTGTCACGGCGTACCAGCGTGTTATGTCACGATGATCACGTGACTTCTTCAGGGTACCCTGAAGTCAGAGGGGACTTTTTTATGGACTGACCTTATATATGACGTATTGTTTGTTTGCTGTGATTATGAGGTTTGCTACACACATCACTTTGTACTCATTGTTCCCCATTAGGGGTTGCACTTTATATTTAAATGTTTATTATGTTCCCTTAAATATAGGGGGTGACTTTTATTCACTGACATTTACTCACTGATATCACATTTGTATTTGATCCCCCAGTTGGGGATGGGGGGGTTCTCGCCTGTGTATTCTCTTCACAGGTTTTTTTCACTTGTTTGTGTATCACAAGTGATTTATTTATTCATTCATTTATTTATTTTATGTATTTGTTATGTTTGTGTTCTGCGCAGATATGTAGATATTTATTATCACTACACCATTTAGTTATTTCTTTTATGTCTTTGTTATGTTTGTGTTCTGCACAGATATGTAGATATTTATTATCACTACACCATTTAGTTATTTCTTTTATGTCTTTGTTATGTTTGTGTTCTGCACAGATATGTAGATATTTATTATCACTACACCATTTATTTATTTTATGTATTTGTTATGTTTGTGTTCTGCACAGATATGTAGATATTTATTATCACTACACCATTTATTTATTTTATGTATTTGTTATGTTTGTGTTCTGCACAGATATGTAGATATTTATTATCACTACACCATTTAGTTATTTCTTTTTGTGTTCTCTTATTGGTACAAGGAGTAGGGAGTGAGCAGCTTAGGTTAGGGATTATCCATTGAAGCGCAGGAGGAATTTTCTATTGACCAAATATAGTTCCCTCCATAGTTGTTCAGTGATGTCATATAGGAGACCCCGCCCCCCTGTATATTTGGGCTTTCACCTGTCAGAGGGAGGGAATAGATAGGACCAGACGTGGATCGGCAAGCAGAGTTTTCGTCTTTTTCCCAGTTGGCCGGCATTGGACATCATGATTGAAGTGGATCTACATGGCGGGATCATGTGATCGATGATGAATGTACATCATTGGGACTTCTGTTGATGAGTAAAGGACTTGTCAATACCTGTGTACATGTTTTCTTTGTGAATGAGTACTATGTACAGCCACCAGGCCCAGGTTGTGGGGAAGAAGCCCTTGTCCTCATCAACATGGGAAAGGGTGCTTTGCCAAGAGACCCCCCCCCTTGGCAAGGTACCCCTCCATGTTTAGGGCATGTGGTCAGGTATGGTTCAGAGGAGGGGACCCCCCCCTTTCATTGTCTGCCCCAGGCTGCATGTTTGGATAAGTGTTCGGTATACATTTTTTAGGGGACCCCCACACTTCTTTTTTTTATTTCAGCTTGGGGGTTCCCCCTTTAAAATCCTTACAAAACCAGAAGGGCCAGATATGAGTTGCGCCATTTTTTCTATCCCATGATTACACGGCCATGTAAGCAAATATCGCCATTCCTGTCATTGGTTGTCAAGGACTCGGCTGTACCAACTCCCTCCAATCAGGTTAAAGGCGAAGTTCATGTTTTGTTTCTAAATTCCAGTTCCCCTGTGTTCCAATATACCATGAATGTTCCTCTGTTGCAGAAAAGAGGAAGCTTCCTATTCGTCCTACACAGCCCTTCCCCCACTTTCCAGCTGGATGTATAAAGAAACTTCTCCATTACTTCCTAGATAGACCTTGGGATGTGAAAACTGTTAAGACACAGGAAGGAGTTCACCAGATGACCTCATTAACACACACCTTGCATCATCAGCCGTAAAGTCGGCCATTGTCTGCAGGCATTGGGCTCAAAAGTGTCCTAGTTTTCCATTCTGGAAGCAACGTCTAAACTGCCCAGAGCTGGATTCCTCCTTCCGGCTGCCATTGCCGAAACCATTTGTCCCATTTCTGATATTGTTTTCTACATGGCAACATGAGCTTCCATAACCTGTCCTACTGTCTTCTGGATCTCGCAAAGGTCTGTTGAATCATGGCTTGAGCCTGAGCCAACTAAGACAGGGTCTGCACTTTGCCATCCAGTGGGGCCATGACCTGAACCTCAGGCACTCCCTCCATGGTCAGAATAGCTTGAGTGACACAAAAGGAAGCCCTGAGCCAAGTTCCACCCTGAACTTCTACCTTCCTATCCCTGGCCATTAGAGATGAGCGAAGAAATGAAAAATTCGATTCGACTGATTCGGCGAATTCGTGGACAATATTCGATTCGAGTCGAATAAATTCGCTGTGAATTTAACTTAAAAAAGGGTGTTTCTAGGCTTCAGAGAGACTTAATATTAGTGCAGAACACTGTACCTTTAATTTAAATGCCCTTGGAGTCTGCTGGGGAAGAGAAATAATACTGTCAGTCAGTATGACATGCAGATGAGTGCCGTCGATCTTAGAATCACCGCACACTTCACTCATTTGGGCAGTCACGGGGCCAAAACCAGAGTGTGGAGCCACAGTGTGGCGGTGGAGGCAGCAGCAATGGGAGGCCATACAGCACCCTATGACAAAAATGGAAACCACCAGCAGTGTGAGGAGACCTGAAAGTGGCACATGGCAGAGTGTGGCGATAGAGACAGCAGCAATGGGAGGCCGTACAGGGACCCATGACACACTCTGGACCTGGCAGCAGCATGAGGAGGCGGTACAGGGGCCCATGACAGATTACGGGCCTGGCAGCAGCATGAGGAGTCGGTACAGGGGCCCATGGCAGATTACGGGCCTGGCAGCAGCAATGGGAGGCCGTACAGGGACCCATGACACACTCTGGACCTGGCAGCAGCATGGGGAGGCGGTACAGGGGCCCATGACAGATTACGGGCCTGGCAGCAGCATGAGGAGTCGGTACGGGGGCCCATGACACACTCTGGACCTGGCAGCAGCATGAGGAGGCGGTACAGGGGCGCATGACAGATTACGAGCCTGGCAGCAGCAACTTGGACAGGAGGACGTTCAGCTTCTGCACCGTCGGGTGCGTGCTCGCAAACTGTTGTCTCTTGGAAACGGATTCCAAGAAAGACTGCTGACGGAATCCGTGAAGAGGAGTAGCAGGAGAAGGAGCATCTGAACGAGCGGAATATGCCAACAAGCGACAACAGTGGCCCATGACAGATTACGGGCCTGGCAGCAGCATGAGGAGTCGGTACGGGGGCCCATGGCAGATTACGGGCCTGGCAGCAGCTATGGGAGGCCCGTAATCTGCCAGCACCCTATGACAAAAAATGGAACCCACCAGCAGTGTGAGGAGACCTGAAAGTGGCACATGGCAGAGTGTGGCGATGGAGACAGCAGCAATGGGAGGCCGTACAGGGACCCATGAGAGACTCTGGACCTGGCAGCAGCATGAGGAGGCGGTATAGGGGCCCATGGCAGATTAGGGGCCTGGCAGCAGCTATGGGAGGCCCGTAATCTGCCAGCACCCTATGACAAAAAATGGAACACACCAGCAGTGTGAGGAGACCTGAAAGTGGCACATGGCAGAGTGTGGCGATGGAGGCAGCAGCAATGGGAGGCCGTACAGGGACCCATGAGAGACTCTGGACTTGGCAGCAGCATGAGGAGGCGGTATAGGGGCCCATGGCAGATTAGGGGCCTGGCAGCAGCTATGGGAGGCCCGTAATCTGCCAGCACCCTATGACAAAAAATGGAACACACCAGCAGTGTGAGGAGACCTGAAAGTGGCACATGTTTGGGGCATGATTCATGGCGGATTTAGTCAGTTGTGTCAGGAACTGGTGGTTTGAAATCCAGACTAATCCACGCCTGATTCATTTTCACAAACGTCAGTCTCTCCACACTTTGGGTGGACAGTCGTGTCCTCCGCGGAGTTGCAATACCTCCTGCCGCACTAAACACGCGCTCCGATGCCACGCTACTGGCCGGGCATGACAGCCTTTCAAGGGCAAATTCAGCTAGTTGGGGCCAAAGGTCAAGTTTCGTTGCCCAGTAGTCAAGGGGATTGTCTACCTCGGTTGGCAGGGTGCTGTCCAAGTAGGCCTAAGCCTGTTGTTTGAGGTCCTGCTCCAGGTCCACCTGATGCTGCTGCTGCTGCTGCGGCTGGTTAGTAGTTTCCTCACTGCGCTGGTGAAGAAAGCTACTCATCATCGACTGCAGACTGAGGCAGCCGCTGCTGGTGGAGCTGCCACTGCTCCTACCACCCCACCCCTCCCCTGCTGCCATGGCAGCGGAACACGAGCGCACAGGGCCCACAGTGTCTGAGGATGGACGTTGGCGCAGACAGGCAGAGACCAGCTGACTACATAGGTGTTTTTTATAGTACGTTATTTTGGCCTCCCTCTCAGCAGGTGTGAAAAAGGCCACCATTTTTGAACGGTAGCGAGGGTCCAACAAGGTGGACAGCCAAAAGTCATCCCTCTGTCTGATGGTTATTATTCGGCTGTCGCTACGCAAGCAACCGAGCATGCTATGGGCCATTTGTGCCAAGGAATGCGAGGGACTCCCTGCCTCCATCTCCACAGCATACTGCCACGGTGCGTCTAGGTCCTCTGTCTCCTCTTCCTCCTCCTCTACCAGATGCTCCTGCTCCTCCACTCCTGTCCGCTGAGTGGAAAAACCACCCATTTCACTCAATAATTCCTGAGCACCAATGTCCTCCTCTACCTCCTCCTCTTCTTCCAGTCCTGCCCCCACAGGGGCCATGTGGCGTTGAGATCTGTGCGCCACGTCTACCGCACCCTGACCAGCCATTGTTAACAGCATTTGTTCCAGGACGTGCAACAGAGGAATGACGTCGTTCATCCCATAGTCCTGCCGACTCACGAATAGCGTGGCCTCCTCAAAGGGCCTGAGCAAGCGCAGGTGTCACGCATGAGCTGCCAATGGCTGACATCTAAGTTACACAGGGAGTACCTTTATCTGCTTTTAACATCAGGAAATCTGTGATGGCCTTTTGCTGTTCGTAAAGGCGGTCTAACATATGTAGGGTTGAATTCCACCTTGTTGCAACGTCACAGCATGAGGAGTCGGTATAGGGGCCCATGGCAGATTAGGGGCCTGGCAGCAGTTATGGGAGGCCCATAATCTGCCAGCACCCTATGACAAAAAATGGAACACACCAGCAGTGTGAGGAGACCTGAAAGTGGCACATGGCAGAGTGTGGCGATGGAGACAGCAGCAATGGGAGGCCGTACAGGGACCCATGAGAGACTCTGGACCTGGCAGCAGCATGAGGAGGCGGTATATAGGGGCCTACGGCAGATTAGGGGCCTGGCAGCAGCTATAGGAGGCCCGTAATCTGCCAGCACCCTATGTCAAAAAATTCAACACACCAGCAGTGTGTGAGGAGACCTGAAAGTGGCACATGGCAGAGTGTGGCGATGGAGACAGCAGCAATGGGAGGCCGTACAGGGACCCATGACAGACTCTGGACTTGGCAGCAGCATGAGGAGGCGGTATATAGGGGCTTATGGCAGATTAGGGGCCTGGCAGCAGCTATAGGAGGCCCGTAATCTGCCAGCACCCTATGTCAAAAAATTCAACACACCAGCAGTGTGAGGAGACCTGAAAGTGGCACATGGCAGAGTGTGGCGATGGAGACAGCAGCAATGGGAGGCCGTACAGGGACCCATGACAGACTCTGAACTTGGCAGCAGCATGAGGAGGCGTTATATAGGGGCCCATGGCAGATTAGGGGCCTGGCAGCAGCTATGTGAGGCCCGTAATCTGCCTGCACCCTATGTCAAAAAATTTAACACACCAGCAGTGTGAAGAGACCTGAAAGTGGCACATGGCAGCAGAGTGTGGCGATGGAGACAGCAGCAATGGGAGGCCGTACAGGGACCATGACAGACTCTGGACTTGGCAGCAGCATGAGGAGGCGGTATATAGGGGCCCATGGCAGATTAGGGGCCTGGCAGCAGCTATGTGAGGCCCGTTATCTTGCAGCACCCTATGTCAAAAAATTTAACACACCAGCAGTGTGAAGAGACCTGAAAGTGGCACATGGCAGCAGAGTGTGGCGATGGAGACAGCAGCAATGGGAGGCCGTACAGGGACCCATGAGAGACTCTGGACCTGGCAGCAGCAGGAGGAGGCGGTATATAGGGGCCCATGGCAGATTAGGGGCCTGGCAGCAGCTATGTGAGGCCCGTAATCTGCCTGCACCCTATGTCAAAAAATTTAACACACCAGCAGTGTGAAGAGACCTGAAAGTGGCACATGGCAGCAGAGTGTGGCGATGGAGACAGCAGCAATGGGAGGCCGTACAGGGACCATGACAGACTCTGGACTTGGCAGCAGCATGAGGAGGCGGTATATAGGGGCCCATGGCAGATTAGGGGCCTGGCAGCAGCTATGTGAGGCCCGTTATCTTGCAGCACCCTATGTCAAAAAATTTAACACACCAGCAGTGTGAAGAGACCTGAAAGTGGCACATGGCAGCAGAGTGTGGCGATGGAGACAGCAGCAATGGGAGGCCGTACAGGGACCCATGAGAGACTCTGGACCTGGCAGCAGCAGGAGGAGGCGGTATATAGGGGCCCATGGCAGATTAGGGGCCTGGCAGCAGCTATGTGAGGCCCGTAATCTGCCTGCACCCTATGTCAAAAAATTTAACACACCAGCAGTGTGAAGAGACCTGAAAGTGGCACATGGCAGCAGAGTGTGGCGATGGAGACAGCAGCAATGGGAGGCCGTACAGGGACCCATGAGAGACTCTAGACTTGGCAGCAGCATGAGGAGGCGGTATATAGGGGCCCATGGCAGATTAGGGGCCTGGCAGCAGCTATGTGAGGCCCGTAATCTGCCTGCACCCTATGTCAAAAAATTAAACACACCAGCAGTGTGAAGAGACCTGAAAGTGGCACATGGCATGAGAGACTCTGGACCTGGCAGCAGCAGGAGGAGGTGGTATATAGGGGCCCATGGCAGATTAGGGGCCTGGCAGCAGCTATGTGAGGCCCGTAATCTGCCTGCACCCTATGTCAAAAAATTTAACACACCAGCAGTGTGAAGAGACCTGAAAGTGGCACATGGCAGCAGAGTGTGGCGATGGAGACAGCAGCAATGGGAGGCCGTACAGGGACCATGACAGACTCTGGACTTGGCAGCAGCATGAGGAGGCGGTATATAGGGGCCCATGGCAGATTAGGGGCCTGGCAGCAGCTATGTGAGGCCCGTTATCTTGCAGCACCCTATGTCAAAAAATTTAACACACCAGCAGTGTGAAGAGACCTGAAAGTGGCACATGGCAGCAGAGTGTGGCGATGGAGACAGCAGCAATGGGAGGCCGTACAGGGACCATGACAGACTCTGGACTTGGCAGCAGCATGAGGAGGCGGTATATAGGGGCCCATGGCAGATTAGGGGCCTGGCAGCAGCTATGTGAGGCCCGTTATCTTGCAGCACCCTATGTCAAAAAATTTAACACACCAGCAGTGTGAAGAGACCTGAAAGTGGCACATGGCAGCAGAGTGTGGCGATGGAGACAGCAGCAATGGGAGGCCGTACAGGGACCCATGAGAGACTCTGGACCTGGCAGCAGCAGGAGGAGGCGGTATATAGGGGCCCATGGCAGATTAGGGGCCTGGCAGCAGCTATGTGAGGCCCGTAATCTGCCTGCACCCTATGTCAAAAAATTAAACACACCAGCAGTGTGAAGAGACCTGAAAGTGGCACATGGCATGAGAGACTCTGGACCTGGCAGCAGCAGGAGGAGGTGGTATATAGGGGCCCATGGCAGATTAGGGGCCTGGCAGCAGCTATGTGAGGCCCGTAATCTGCCTGCACCCTATGTCAAAAAATTTAACACACCAGCAGTGTGAAGAGACCTGAAAGTGGCACATGGCAGCAGAGTGTGGCGATGGAGACAGCAGCAATGGGAGGCCGTACAGGGACCATGACAGACTCTGGACTTGGCAGCAGCATGAGGAGGCGGTATATAGGGGCCCATGGCAGATTAGGGGCCTGGCAGCAGCTATGTGAGGCCCGTTATCTTGCAGCACCCTATGTCAAAAAATTTAACACACCAGCAGTGTGAAGAGACCTGAAAGTGGCACATGGCAGCAGAGTGTGGCGATGGAGACAGCAGCAATGGGAGGCCGTACAGGGACCATGACAGACTCTGGACTTGGCAGCAGCATGAGGAGGCGGTATATAGGGGCCCATGGCAGATTAGGGGCCTGGCAGCAGCTATGTGAGGCCCGTTATCTTGCAGCACCCTATGTCAAAAAATTTAACACACCAGCAGTGTGAAGAGACCTGAAAGTGGCACATGGCAGCAGAGTGTGGCGATGGAGACAGCAGCAATGGGAGGCCGTACAGGGACCCATGAGAGACTCTGGACCTGGCAGCAGCAGGAGGAGGCGGTATATAGGGGCCCATGGCAGATTAGGGGCCTGGCAGCAGCTATGTGAGGCCCGTAATCTGCCTGCACCCTATGTCAAAAAATTAAACACACCAGCAGTGTGAAGAGACCTGAAAGTGGCACATGGCAGCAGAGTGTGGCGATGGAGACAGCAGCAATGGGAGGCCGTACAGGGACCCATGACAGACTCTGAACTTGGCAGCAGCATGAGGAGGCGGTATATAGGGGCCCATGGCAGATTAGGGGCCTGGCAGCAGCTATAGGAGGCCCGTAATCTGCCAGCACCCTATGTCAAAAAATTTAACACACCAGCAGTGTGAAGAGACCTGAAAGTGGCACATGGCAGCAGAGTGTGGCGATGGAGACAGCAGCAATGGGAGGCCGTACAGGGACCCATGAGAGACTCTGGACCTGGCAGCAGCAGGAGGAGGCGGTATATAGGGGCCCATGGCAGATTAGGGGCCTGGCAGCAGCTATGTGAGGCCCGTAATCTGCCTGCACCCTATGTCAAAAAATTTAACACACCAGCAGTGTGAAGAGACCTGAAAGTGGCACATGGCATGAGAGACTCTGGACCTGGCAGCAGCAGGAGGAGGCGGTATAGGGGCCCATGGCTGATTAGGGGCCTGGCAGCAGCTATGTGAGGCCCGTTATCTTGCAGCACCCTATGTCAAAAAATTTAACACACCAGCAGTGTGAAGAGACCTGAAAGTGGCACATGGCAGCAGAGTGTGGCGATGGAGACAGCAGCAATGGGAGGCCGTACAGGGACCATGACAGACTCTGGACTTGGCAGCAGCATGAGGAGGCGGTATATAGGGGCCCATGGCAGATTAGGGGCCTGGCAGCAGCTATGTGAGGCCCGTTATCTTGCAGCACCCTATGTCAAAAAATTTAACACACCAGCAGTGTGAAGAGACCTGAAAGTGGCACATGGCAGCAGAGTGTGGCGATGGAGACAGCAGCAATGGGAGGCCGTACAGGGACCCATGAGAGACTCTAGACTTGGCAGCAGCATGAGGAGGCGGTATATAGGGGCCCATGGCAGATTAGGGGCCTGGCAGCAGCTATGTGAGGCCCGTAATCTGCCTGCACCCTATGTCAAAAAATTAAACACACCAGCAGTGTGAAGAGACCTGAAAGTGGCACATGGCATGAGAGACTCTGGACCTGGCAGCAGCAGGAGGAGGTGGTATATAGGGGCCCATGGCAGATTAGGGGCCTGGCAGCAGCTATGTGAGGCCCGTAATCTGCCTGCACCCTATGTCAAAAAATTTAACACACCAGCAGTGTGAAGAGACCTGAAAGTGGCACATGGCAGCAGAGTGTGGCGATGGAGACAGCAGCAATGGGAGGCCGTACAGGGACCATGACAGACTCTGGACTTGGCAGCAGCATGAGGAGGCGGTATATAGGGGCCCATGGCAGATTAGGGGCCTGGCAGCAGCTATAGGAGGCCCGTAATCTGCCAGCACCCTATGTCAAAAAATTTAACACACCAGCAGTGTGAAGAGACCTGAAAGTGGCACATGGCAGCAGAGTGTGGCGATGGAGACAGCAGCAATGGGAGGCCGTACAGGGACCCATGAGAGACTCTGGACCTGGCAGCAGCAGGAGGAGGCGGTATATAGGGGCCCATGGCAGATTAGGGGCCTGGCAGCAGCTATGTGAGGCCCGTAATCTGCCTGCACCCTATGTCAAAAAATTTAACACACCAGCAGTGTGAAGAGACCTGAAAGTGGCACATGGCATGAGAGACTCTGGACCTGGCAGCAGCAGGAGGAGGCGGTATAGGGGCCCATGGCTGATTAGGGGCCTGGCAGCAGCTATGTGAGGCCCGTTATCTTGCAGCACCCTATGTCAAAAAATTTAACACACCAGCAGTGTGAAGAGACCTGAAAGTGGCACATGGCAGCAGAGTGTGGCGATGGAGACAGCAGCAATGGGAGGCCGTACAGGGACCCATGAGAGACTCTGGACCTGGCAGCAGCAGGAGGAGGCGGTATATAGGGGCCCATGGCAGATTAGGGGCCTGGCAGCAGCTATGTGAGGCCCGTAATCTGCCTGCACCCTATGTCAAAAAATTTAACACACCAGCAGTGTGAAGAGACCTGAAAGTGGCACATGGCATGAGAGACTCTGGACCTGGCAGCAGCAGGAGGAGGCGGTATAGGGGCCCATGGCTGATTAGGGGCCTGGCAGCAGCTATGTGAGGCCCGTTATCTTGCAGCACCCTATGTCAAAAAATTTAACACACCAGCAGTGTGAAGAGACCTGAAAGTGGCACATGGCAGCAGAGTGTGGCGATGGAGACAGCAGCAATGGGAGGCCGTACAGGGACCATGACAGACTCTGGACTTGGCAGCAGCATGAGGAGGCGGTATATAGGGGCCCATGGCAGATTAGGGGCCTGGCAGCAGCTATGTGAGGCCCGTTATCTTGCAGCACCCTATGTCAAAAAATTTAACACACCAGCAGTGTGAAGAGACCTGAAAGTGGCACATGGCAGCAGAGTGTGGCGATGGAGACAGCAGCAATGGGAGGCCGTACAGGGACCCATGAGAGACTCTAGACTTGGCAGCAGCATGAGGAGGCGGTATATAGGGGCCCATGGCAGATTAGGGGCCTGGCAGCAGCTATGTGAGGCCCGTAATCTGCCTGCACCCTATGTCAAAAAATTAAACACACCAGCAGTGTGAAGAGACCTGAAAGTGGCACATGGCATGAGAGACTCTGGACCTGGCAGCAGCAGGAGGAGGTGGTATATAGGGGCCCATGGCAGATTAGGGGCCTGGCAGCAGCTATGTGAGGCCCGTAATCTGCCTGCACCCTATGTCAAAAAATTTAACACACCAGCAGTGTGAAGAGACCTGAAAGTGGCACATGGCAGCAGAGTGTGGCGATGGAGACAGCAGCAATGGGAGGCCGTACAGGGACCATGACAGACTCTGGACTTGGCAGCAGCATGAGGAGGCGGTATATAGGGGCCCATGGCAGATTAGGGGCCTGGCAGCAGCTATGTGAGGCCCGTTATCTTGCAGCACCCTATGTCAAAAAATTTAACACACCAGCAGTGTGAAGAGACCTGAAAGTGGCACATGGCAGCAGAGTGTGGCGATGGAGACAGCAGCAATGGGAGGCCGTACAGGGACCCATGAGAGACTCTGGACCTGGCAGCAGCAGGAGGAGGCGGTATATAGGGGCCCATGGCAGATTAGGGGCCTGGCAGCAGCTATGTGAGGCCCGTAATCTGCCTGCACCCTATGTCAAAAAATTTAACACACCAGCAGTGTGAAGAGACCTGAAAGTGGCACATGGCAGCAGAGTGTGGCGATGGAGACAGCAGCAATGGGAGGCCGTACAGGGACCATGACAGACTCTGGACTTGGCAGCAGCATGAGGAGGCGGTATATAGGGGCCCATGGCAGATTAGGGGCCTGGCAGCAGCTATGTGAGGCCCGTTATCTTGCAGCACCCTATGTCAAAAAATTTAACACACCAGCAGTGTGAAGAGACCTGAAAGTGGCACATGGCAGCAGAGTGTGGCGATGGAGACAGCAGCAATGGGAGGCCGTACAGGGACCCATGAGAGACTCTGGACCTGGCAGCAGCAGGAGGAGGCGGTATATAGGGGCCCATGGCAGATTAGGGGCCTGGCAGCAGCTATGTGAGGCCCGTAATCTGCCTGCACCCTATGTCAAAAAATTAAACACACCAGCAGTGTGAAGAGACCTGAAAGTGGCACATGGCATGAGAGACTCTGGACCTGGCAGCAGCAGGAGGAGGTGGTATATAGGGGCCCATGGCAGATTAGGGGCCTGGCAGCAGCTATGTGAGGCCCGTAATCTGCCTGCACCCTATGTCAAAAAATTTAACACACCAGCAGTGTGAAGAGACCTGAAAGTGGCACATGGCAGCAGAGTGTGGCGATGGAGACAGCAGCAATGGGAGGCCGTACAGGGACCATGACAGACTCTGGACTTGGCAGCAGCATGAGGAGGCGGTATATAGGGGCCCATGGCAGATTAGGGGCCTGGCAGCAGCTATGTGAGGCCCGTAATCTGCCTGCACCCTATGTCAAAAAATTTAACACACCAGCAGTGTGAAGAGACCTGAAAGTGGCACATGGCAGCAGAGTGTGGCGATGGAGACAGCAGCAATGGGAGGCCGTACAGGGACCCATGAGAGACTCTAGACTTGGCAGCAGCATGAGGAGGCGGTATATAGGGGCCCATGGCAGATTAGGGGCCTGGCAGCAGCTATGTGAGGCCCGTAATCTGCCTGCACCCTATGTCAAAAAATTAAACACACCAGCAGTGTGAAGAGACCTGAAAGTGGCACATGGCATGAGAGACTCTGGACCTGGCAGCAGCAGGAGGAGGTGGTATATAGGGGCCCATGGCAGATTAGGGGCCTGGCAGCAGCTATGTGAGGCCCGTAATCTGCCTGCACCCTATGTCAAAAAATTTAACACACCAGCAGTGTGAAGAGACCTGAAAGTGGCACATGGCAGCAGAGTGTGGCGATGGAGACAGCAGCAATGGGAGGCCGTACAGGGACCATGACAGACTCTGGACTTGGCAGCAGCATGAGGAGGCGGTATATAGGGGCCCATGGCAGATTAGGGGCCTGGCAGCAGCTATGTGAGGCCCGTTATCTTGCAGCACCCTATGTCAAAAAATTTAACACACCAGCAGTGTGAAGAGACCTGAAAGTGGCACATGGCAGCAGAGTGTGGCGATGGAGACAGCAGCAATGGGAGGCCGTACAGGGACCCATGAGAGACTCTGGACCTGGCAGCAGCAGGAGGAGGCGGTATATAGGGGCCCATGGCAGATTAGGGGCCTGGCAGCAGCTATGTGAGGCCCGTAATCTGCCTGCACCCTATGTCAAAAAATTTAACACACCAGCAGTGTGAAGAGACCTGAAAGTGGCACATGGCAGCAGAGTGTGGCGATGGAGACAGCAGCAATGGGAGGCCGTACAGGGACCCATGAGAGACTCTAGACTTGGCAGCAGCATGAGGAGGCGGTATATAGGGGCCCATGGCAGATTAGGGGCCTGGCAGCAGCTATGTGAGGCCCGTAATCTGCCTGCACCCTATGTCAAAAAATTAAACACACCAGCAGTGTGAAGAGACCTGAAAGTGGCACATGGCATGAGAGACTCTGGACCTGGCAGCAGCAGGAGGAGGTGGTATATAGGGGCCCATGGCAGATTAGGGGCCTGGCAGCAGCTATGTGAGGCCCGTAATCTGCCTGCACCCTATGTCAAAAAATTTAACACACCAGCAGTGTGAAGAGACCTGAAAGTGGCACATGGCAGCAGAGTGTGGCGATGGAGACAGCAGCAATGGGAGGCCGTACAGGGACCATGACAGACTCTGGACTTGGCAGCAGCATGAGGAGGCGGTATATAGGGGCCCATGGCAGATTAGGGGCCTGGCAGCAGCTATGTGAGGCCCGTTATCTTGCAGCACCCTATGTCAAAAAATTTAACACACCAGCAGTGTGAAGAGACCTGAAAGTGGCACATGGCAGCAGAGTGTGGCGATGGAGACAGCAGCAATGGGAGGCCGTACAGGGACCCATGAGAGACTCTAGACTTGGCAGCAGCATGAGGAGGCGGTATATAGGGGCCCATGGCAGATTAGGGGCCTGGCAGCAGCTATGTGAGGCCCGTAATCTGCCTGCACCCTATGTCAAAAAATTAAACACACCAGCAGTGTGAAGAGACCTGAAAGTGGCACATGGCAGCAGAGTGTGGCGATGGAGACAGCAGCAATGGGAGGCCGTACAGGGACCCATGAGAGACTCTGGACCTGGCAGCAGCAGGAGGAGGCGGTATATAGGGGCCTATGGCAGATTAGGGGCCTGGCAGCAGCTATAGGAGGCCCGTAATCTGCCAGCACCCTATGTCAAAAAATTCAACACACCAGCAGTGTGAGGAGACCTGAAAGTGGCACATGTTTGAGGCATGATTCATGGCGGATTTAGTCAGTTGTGTCAGGAACTGGTGGTTTGAAATCCAGACTAATCCACGCCTGATTCATTTTCACAAACGTGAGTCTCTCCACACTTTGGGTGGACAGTCGTGTCCTCCGCGGAGTTACAATACCTCCTGCCGCACTAAACACGCGCTCCGATGCCACGCTACTGGCCGGGCATGACAGCCTTTCAAGGGCAAATTCAGCTAGTTGGGGCCAAAGGTCAAGTTTCGTTGCCCAGTAGTCAAGGGGATTGTCTACCTCGGTTGGCAGGGTGCTGTCCAAGTAGGCCCAAGCCTGTTGTTTGAGCTCCTGCTCCAGGTCCACCTGATGCTGCTGCTGCTGCTGCGGCTGGTTAGTAGTTTCCTCACTGCGCTGGTGAAGAAAGCTACTCATCATCGACTGCAGACTGAGGCAGCCGCTGCTGGTGGAGCTGCCACTGCTCCTACCACCCCACCCCTCCCCTGCTGCCATGCCAGCGGAACGCGAGCGCACAGGGCCCACAGTGTCTGAGGATGGACGTTGGCGCACAAAGGCAGAGACCAACTGACTACATAGGTGGTTTTTATAGTACGTAATTTTGGCCTCCCTCTCAGCAGGTGTGAAAAAGGCCACCATTTTGGACCGGTAGCGAGGGTCCAACAAGGTGGACAGCCAAAAGTCATCCCTCTGTCTGATGGTTATTATTCGGCTGTCGCTACGCAAGCAACCGAGCATGCTATGGGCCATTTGTGCCAAGGAATGCGAGGGACTCCCTGCCTCCATCTCCACAGCATACTGCCACGGTGCGTCTGGGTCCTCTGTCTCCTCCTCCTCCTCCTCTACCAGATGCTCCTGCTCCTCCACTCCTGTCCGCTGAGTGGAAAAACCACCCATTTCACTCAATAATTCCTGAGCACAAATGTCCTCCTCTACCTCCTCCTCTTCTTCCTGTCCTGCCCCCACAGGGGTCATGTGGCGTTGAGATCTGTGCGCCACGTCTACCGCACCCTGACCAGCCATTGTTAACAGCATTTGTTCCAGGACGTGCAACAGAGGAATGACGTCGTTCATCCCATAGTCCTGCCGACTCACGAATAGCGTGGCCTCCTCAAAGGGCCTGAGCAAGCGGCAGGTGTCACGCATGAGCTGCCAATGGCTGACATCTAAGTTACACAGGGGAGTACCTTTATCCGCTTGTAACATCAGGAAATCGGTGATGGCCTTTCGCTGCTCGTAAAGGCGGTCTAACATGTGTAGGGTTGAATTCCACCTTGTTGCAACGTCGCAGATCAGGCGATGCTGTGGAATTCCGTTCTGACGCTGCAGCTCAATGAGGGTGTTCTTTGCGGTGTAGGAATGGCTGAAATGCATGCACAGTTTACGTGACATTTTAAGGATGTCTTGCAGTGGGATGGTGGATTTTAGGAACCGCTTGACAACCAGATTGAACACGTGAGCCATGCATGGCGCATGGCACAACCTTCCTTGACGCAGAGCAGACACCATGTTCTTTCCGTTGTCAGTCAACATGGTTCCGATTTTTAGTTTGCGCGGAGACAGCCATCTGTCGATTTCTCTGTTCATTACACTCAGCAGTTCCTCCCCTGTGTGACTACGTTCGCCAAGGCATACCAGGTGCAGCACAGCGTGACACCGTTGCGCCCTGCACATGTGATATGCCGGTCGGGTAATGGGACTTGGCACGGGGGTGGCGGCTGAGGACACGGCGGAAAAAGAGGTGGTAGAGGCGGACATGCTTGCTGGACCAAGGACGTGCAAACGTGGAGGCAAAAGCGTCGTGACCTGTCCAAGTTGCTGGTGCGGCTGTGCCGGCACCACGTTCACCCAGTGGGCCGTAAATGACATGTACTGTCCCTGACCGTAGTTACAGCTCCACACGTCGGCGCTGCCGTGCACTTTGGCAGAGACCGACATGCTCAAAGACTGGCCCACCATCTCTTCTACATGTGAATGCAGGGCTGGCACTGCCTTTTGGGCAAAGAAATGACGGCTTGGCACTCTCCACCGCGGCGCGGCACAAGCCATCATTTCTCGGAAAGGTGCTGAGTCCACCAGTTGGAAAGGGAGGGACTGCAGCACCAGCAACTTGGACAGGAGGACGTTCAGCTTTTGCACCGTCGGGTGCGTGCTCGCAAACTGTTGTCTCTTGGATACGGATTCCAAGAAAGACTGTTGACGGAATCCGAGAAGAGGAGTAGCAGGAGAAGGAGCATCTGAACGAGCGGAAGATGCCAATGAGCGACAACTCCCCTCAGCAGAGGTGTTGGAGCCTTGACTGGCTGATAGAGGGCGATTGACGACGTCGGGTGACGGAGCAAGTAACGGAGCGGGTGATGGAGCGGGGGCTGGGGCAGGCAGAACCGCCGTATGTTTATCACGGTTTTCCCAGGCCACCGAATGGTGACGCTGCATATGCTGACGCAACGCTGTAGTCCCAACATGGGCCCCCTGGCCACGCTTGCATTTCTGGCCACATAGTCGACATACGGCTACGTTTACTTCCTCGGGCGGCTTGAGGAAAAATTGCCACACCACCGAGTAGGAAACTTTGCCCCCGCTACTCTTCACTGGCTGACTGCTACTTCCTCCGTGCGCACCGGCACCACTACTGGCCGTGGTGGTAGGCTGCAGTGGAGCTGGTGCTCTACTCCGTGGACGTTTGGCTCCACTGACACTGATGCGACCCTGCTGCTGTCTCCTGGGCAACCCACCGACTGTTTTGCTCGCTGCCAAGCTGCCACCCTCTTCTCCTGATGATGCGGAAGAAATTGCCTGATGACGACGAGGCTGCCAAGTGCGATCAACCTCCTCATCATCAAGTAGGGTCTCCGCCTCACTACTAGCCCCCTCGGCTGCGTCTGGGTCAGGAGACAGACCTGTCTCTAGACCGGCTACCGAGCCACTCTCCTCGCCAGTACTTGTTCGCTTGGCTGCTGAAAAGGCCGATGTCTCCCCCCGTTCCTGACCGCCCTCTGTTAGCTCTTCCTCACTGTACAGTGGGGCTGAGCCCACAGCATGCGATACTTCGCTTGGTGAGGGAACAGCAAAGGACAGGGGCAGGTAGAGGACACGTGATTTCAGTGGGCTTGGTCCCGGGCCATGCCAACTAACGGTTGTGTCTGACGTACCCACCGACCGTTGGCTGTAGGTGTCAGAGGTGACCTGGGAAGAGGAAGACGACCGAGCCAACCAATCAATGACGGCAGGGTTGTCGGTGGAGACACGACCGCTGGATGACACCGGGAGCACTGGCCTCTGGCTGCGAATACTGCTGCCTCGACCCCTTCCTCTGCTGCCACGTCTGCTCGCTCCTAAAACATTGCCTCCTCTGCCACTCCTCTGCATGTTGTCTGACATACTATTTAATTCAACGATTAGGTGTCCCTGAGTAACAATTCTCTGGCACTCAGTAACAATTCTGTCTGTCCCTGAGTATGAATTCTGTGGCCCTGAGTAACAATTGTGTGTCTGTGCAAGTAACAATTCTGTGTCTGTGCAAGTAACAATTTTGTGTCTGTGAGAGTAACAATTCTCTGGCACTCTGTAACAATTCTGTCTGTCCCTGAGTAACAATTCTCTGGCACTCAGTAACAATTCTGTCTGTCCCTGAGTAACAATTCTGTCTGTCCCTGAGTATGAATTCTGTGGCCCTGAGTAAGAATTCTCTGGCACTCAGTAACAATTCTGTCTGTCCCTGAGTATGAATTCTGTGGCCCTGAGTAACAATTGTGTGTCTGTGCAAGTAACAATTCTGTGTCTGTGCAAGTAACAATTTTGTGTCTGTGAGAGTAACAATTCTCTGGCACTCAGTAACAATTCTGTCTGTCCCTGAGTAACAATTCTCTGGCACTCAGTAACAATTCTGTCTGTCCCTGAGTATGAATTCTGTGGCCCTGAGTAACAATTCTGTCTCTGTGCGAGTAACAATTCTGTGTCTGTGCAAGTAACAATTTTGTGTCTGTGAGAGTAACAATTCTCTGGCACTCAGTAACAATTCTGTCTGTCCCTGAGTAACAATTCTCTGGCACTCAGTAACAATTCTGTCTGTCCCTGAGTAACAATTCTCTGGCACTCAGTAACAATTCTGTCTGTCCCTGAGTAACAATTCTCTGGCACTCAGTAACAATTGTGTGTCTGTGCAAGTAACAATTCTGTGTCTGTGCAAGTAACAATTTTGTGTCTGTGAGAGTAACAATTCTCTGGCACTCAGTAACAATTCTGTCTGTCCCTGAGTAACAATTCTCTGGCACTCAGTAACAATTCTGTCTGTCCCTGAGTATGAATTCTGTGGCCCTGAGTAACAATTCTGTCTCTGTGCGAGTAACAATTCTGTGTCTGTGCAAGTAACAATTTTGTGTCTGTGAGAGTAACAATTCTCTGGCACTCAGTAACAATTCTGTCTGTCCCTGAGTAACAATTCTCTGGCACTCAGTAACAATTCTGTCTGTCCCTGAGTAACAATTCTCTGGCACTCAGTAACAATTCTGTCTGTCCCTGAGTAACAATTCTCTGGCACTCAGTAACAATTGTGTGTCTGTGCAAGTAACAATTCTGTGTCTGTGCAAGTAACAATTTTGTGTCTGTGAGAGTAACAATTCTCTGGCACTCAGTAACAATTCTGTCTGTCCCTGAGTAACAATTCTCTGGCACTCAGTAACAATTCTGTCTGTCCCTGAGTATGAATTCTGTGGCCCTGAGTAACAATTCTGTCTCTGTGCGAGTAACAATTCTGTGTCTGTGCAAGTAACAATTTTGTGTCTGTGAGAGTAACAATTCTCTGGCACTCAGTAACAATTCTGTCTGTCCCTGAGTAACAATTCTATGGCACTCAGTAACAATTCTGTCTTCCCTGAGTAACAATTCTCTGGCACTCAGTAACAATTCTGTCTGTCCCTGAGTATGAATTCTGTGGCCCTGAGTAACAATTCTGTCTCTGTGCGAGTAACAATTCTGTGTCTGTGCAAGTAACAATTTTGTGTCTGTGAGAGTAACAATTCTCTGGCACTCAGTAACAATTCTGTCTGTCCCTGAGTAACAATTCTCTGGCACTCAGTAACAATTCTGTCTGTCCCTGAGTAACAATTCTCTGGCACTCAGTAACAATTGTGTGTCTGTGCAAGTAACAATTCTGTGTCTGTGCAAGTAACAATTTTGTGTCTGTGAGAGTAACAATTCTCTGGCACTCAGTAACAATTCTGTCTGTCCCTGAGTAACAATTCTCTGGCACTCAGTAACAATTCTGTCTGTCCCTGAGTATGAATTCTGTGGCCCTGAGTAACAATTCTGTCTCTGTGCGAGTAACAATTCTGTGTCTGTGCAAGTAACAATTTTGTGTCTGTGAGAGTAACAATTCTCTGGCACTCAGTAACAATTCTGTCTGTCCCTGAGTAACAATTCTCTGGCACTCAGTAACAATTCTGTCTGTCCCTGAGTAACAATTCTCTGGCACTCAGTAACAATTCTGTCTGTCCCTGAGTAACAATTCTCTGGCACTCAGTAACAATTGTGTGTCTGTGCAAGTAACAATTCTGTGTCTGTGCAAGTAACAATTTTGTGTCTGTGAGAGTAACAATTCTCTGGCACTCAGTAACAATTCTGTCTGTCCCTGAGTAACAATTCTCTGGCACTCAGTAACAATTCTGTCTGTCCCTGAGTATGAATTCTGTGGCCCTGAGTAACAATTCTGTCTCTGTGCGAGTAACAATTCTGTGTCTGTGCAAGTAACAATTTTGTGTCTGTGAGAGTAACAATTCTCTGGCACTCAGTAACAATTCTGTCTGTCCCTGAGTAACAATTCTATGGCACTCAGTAACAATTCTGTCTTCCCTGAGTAACAATTCTCTGGCACTCAGTAACAATTCTGTCTGTCCCTGAGTATGAATTCTGTGGCCCTGAGTAACAATTCTGTCTCTGTGCGAGTAACAATTCTGTGTCTGTGCAAGTAACAATTTTGTGTCTGTGAGAGTAACAATTCTCTGGCACTCAGTAACAATTCTGTCTGTCCCTGAGTAACAATTCTCTGGCACTCAGTAACAATTCTGTCTGTCCCTGAGTATGAATTCTGTGGCCCTGAGTAACAATTCTGTCTCTGTGCGAGTAACAATTCTGTGTCTGTGCAAGTAACAATTTTGTGTCTGTGAGAGTAACAATTCTCTGGCACTCAGTAACAATTCTGTCTGTCCCTGAGTAACAATTCTCTGGCACTCAGTAACAATTCTGTCTGTCCCTGAGTAACAATTCTCTGGCACTCAGTAACAATTCTGTCTGTCCCTGAGTAACAATTCTCTGGCACTCAGTAACAATTGTGTGTCTGTGCAAGTAACAATTCTGTGTCTGTGCAAGTAACAATTTTGTGTCTGTGAGAGTAACAATTCTCTGGCACTCAGTAACAATTCTGTCTGTCCCTGAGTAACAATTCTCTGGCACTCAGTAACAATTCTGTCTGTCCCTGAGTATGAATTCTGTGGCCCTGAGTAACAATTCTGTCTCTGTGCGAGTAACAATTCTGTGTCTGTGCAAGTAACAATTTTGTGTCTGTGAGAGTAACAATTCTCTGGCACTCAGTAACAATTCTGTCTGTCCCTGAGTAACAATTCTATGGCACTCAGTAACAATTCTGTCTTCCCTGAGTAACAATTCTCTGGCACTCAGTAACAATTCTGTCTGTCCCTGAGTATGAATTCTGTGGCCCTGAGTAACAATTCTGTCTCTGTGCGAGTAACAATTCTGTGTCTGTGCAAGTAACAATTTTGTGTCTGTGAGAGTAACAATTCTCTGGCACTCAGTAACAATTCTGTCTGTCCCTGAGTAACAATTCTCTGGCACTCAGTAACAATTCTGTCTGTCCCTGAGTATGAATTCTGTGGCCCTGAGTAACAATTGTGTGTCTGTGCAAGTAACAATTCTGTGTCTGTGCAAGTAACAATTTTGTGTCTGTGAGAGTAACAATTCTCTGGCACTCAGTAACAATTCTGTCTGTCCCTGAGTAACAATTCTCTGGCACTCAGTAACAATTCTGTCTGTCCCTGAGTAACAATTCTGTCTGTCCCTGAGTATGAATTCTGTGGCCCTGAGTAAGAATTCTCTGGCACTCAGTAACAATTCTGTCTGTCCCTGAGTATGAATTCTGTGGCCCTGAGTAACAATTGTGTGTCTGTGCAAGTAACAATTCTGTGTCTGTGCAAGTAACAATTTTGTGTCTGTGAGAGTAACAATTCTCTGGCACTCAGTAACAATTCTGTCTGTCCCTGAGTAACAATTCTCTGGCACTCAGTAACAATTCTGTCTGTCCCTGAGTAACAATTCTCTGGCACTCAGTAACAATTCTGTCTGTCCCTGAGTAACAATTCTGTCTGTCCCTGAGAATGAATTCTGTGGCCCTGAGTAAGAATTCTCTGGCACTCAGTAACAATTCTGTCTGTCCCTGAGTAACAATTCTCTGGCACTCAGTAACAATTCTGTCTGTCCCTGAGTAAAAATTCTGTGGCCCTAATAACGTTTCTGTGGCCCTAAGTAACAATTCTCTGGCACTGAGTAACAATTCTGTCTGTCCCTGAGTATGAATTCTGTGGCCCTAACTAGCGTTTCTTTGTCCCTAAATAACGATTCTGTGGCCCTCATTAACAAGTCTGTGTCCCTGAGTAATGGTTCTCTGTCCCTAAGTAACTTCTCTCTGTCCCCAATTCTCGTTTCTGTGGCCCTAACTCTGTCCCTGTCCCTAGTACAGAGCGGTCTGCCTCTGTTCAATGACTGCAGGCAAATGAAGATTTCCAAAATGGCCGCTATATATACCTCGACCATTACACAGTGCTGGCTGGCTGGCTGCTGATTGGCTGATGCGATCACATGTCGTTGAGGAATGCATTATGGGGCAGCGCGCCTTGTCTGCGCGCCTTCCCCGACATCCCCGCTCCGTCGCCGCACATGTCAGCCGCCATTTTCGGAAAAATTTCGATTCGCGCGTCCGAATTAGGCTGTTTTTCGGATTCGGCACGAATCGAAATTTTTCCGAAATTCGACTCGAATTCCACTTCGGATACTTCGATTCGCTCATCTCTACTGGCCATCATCAGAGCTAAAAGTCTTCAACAGCTTGGAATATGTCACAGCACCATAAGGGTAACTGACTCTAAGCTTCTGTCCAATTGGATCGAGTAGCTGAGCACTCTTCTGTATTGGATCCAGGGGGCCTTGCTGGCACCTTCTGCCTTCACTCCTCCCTGGACAACCACCTGGTGCAGAATCTTGTCCAGCCTTCGCACATTGTCAGAATATGTCTCTCCTTCCCATTGATACATGTGTTCAAACACGTCAATTCTGTAAAGTTCTCAACTCGCCCAAATACTTCCCGCAGGGCCTCAAGACACTCATGGGCGGTACAGCCTGGTTTATCCCATTTTAGGTTCCGCACAATGTCAGGAGCCCTAAAGCTTTCCACTACCCTCTGCCTCTTCACAGCATCTGCTACTTCTCATTCCTCTATAGTCTGGAGGGACTGATCGACCCACATGTCAAAGTCATCCTCCCCCAGAGGAGTGGGGGTCCTACCAGAGAAGAATCTCAGTCTTTGGTAATTGTGACTGGTGATAGAGGTAGAGCTTTTCAACACGGTCTCTAAGAACTTTCCTTGTTCAGTCAGTGAAGTAGCAGGTATTCCCCCCATGATGTCTGCTGAAGTAGATGGCTCAGGTTCCAGGGTTCCTTTCCTTGAACTCTCTTTGCTACCATCAGGGAGGATTGGAAAAGACACCGGGGCCATTACTGTATCAGACAGGTGTATGTTCTCTCGTTCAAGGGGAGGAGGAATTCCTTTTTTCCATTCCATCAATATTAGCACATTAGGCACATCTGGATTACTTCTGATATCGAGGATACTCACTCTCTGATCAGGGATGTAGGCTGTCAGCATCTGCTCGACCTGCTCTTCAGTCCAGTCATTTCCAGGGAGATTCAGCACCACACACCGTTCAGGTCTTCCATTCTACTCTTGACACCGAGCAGTGATCTGGGAAGGTTCCATTCTTTCTTCCTGGGGTTCATAGATTCTCTGTATGTGGAAATCCCGGACGAGCCCCCACCTGTAGCACTATTCCATTCTTTCTTCCTGGGGTTCATAGATTCTCTGTATGTGGAAATCCCGGACGAGCCCCCACCTGTAGCACTATTCCATTCTTTCTCATGGGGTTCACAGATTCTCTGGATGGGCAAATCCCTGATGAGCCCCCACCTGTAGCACTATTCCATTCTTTCTCCTGGGGTTCACAAATTCTCTGGATGGCGAAATCCCAGATGAGCCCCCACATGTAGCACTAGCACCTTAGGAGTTGCTGAATTATTTTCAGGCTCCCTGAGGTTCTGGACCCATCTCTGAAACCCAGCCCCTGCTGACACCACAGTACAATCCTAACTAGAATAAATTACCACCAGAAAGTAAATTTACACACGGATGAAATACAGTGAAGGAAACAAGTATTTGATCCCCTACTGATTTTGAATGTTTGCCCACTCACAAAGAAATGATCAGTCTAAAAATTGATTGGTAGGTGTATTGTAACACTGAGAGACAGAATAGCAACAAAACATTCAGCAGAAATGCGTCTAACAAATGATGACGGATCTGCATGTTCATGAGGGAAAGAAGGATTTGGTCCCCTTCACAAAACATGACTTAGTACTTGGTGTCAAATCCTTTGTTGGCAATCACAGAGGTCAGACGTTTCATGGAGTTGGCCCCCAGGTTCGCACACATCTCAGGAGGGATTTTGGCCCACTACTCTTGGCAGATCCTCTCCAAGTCATTAAGGTTGGGTGGCTGACGTTTGGCAACTCGAACTTTCAGCTCCCTCCACAGATTTTCCATCGGATGAAGGTCTGGAAACTGGCTAGGCCACTCCAGAACCTTAATGTGCTTCTTCTTAATCCACTCCTTTGTTGCCTTGGCCGTGTGTTTTGGGTCATTGTTATGCTGGAACACCCATCCACCACCCATTTTCAATGCCCCGGCTGAGGGAAGAAGGTTCTCACCCAAGATTGTACGGTACATTGCCCCGTCCATCGTCCCTTTGATGCGGTGCAGTTGTCCTGTCCCCTTAGCAGAAAAACACCCCCAAAGCAGAATGTTTCCACCACCATGTTTCACAGTTGGGATGGTGTTCTTGGGGTCAGAGGCAGCATTCCTCCTCCTCCAAACACGACGAGTTGAGTTGATACCAAAGAGCTTGATTTTGGTCTCCTCTGACCACAACACTTTCCACCAGTCCTCCTCTGCATCATTCAGATGCAGGGGCGGACTGACAACTCATGGGGCCTCCGGGCAATAGGGGATCATGGGGCCCCTGTATCCTTGCCCAAACTCAAAAAATCCTATGAAAAAGGTACCAGGGGCATCTCATGGGGCCCCCTACTGACCCTGGGCCCTCAGGCAGTGCCGAGTTTCCAAATGGTCAGTCCGCCCCTGTTCAGATGTTCAGTGGCAGACTTCAGACGGGCCGGGACATGTGCTTTCTTGAGCAGAGGGACCGTGCGGGCACTGCAGGATTTCAGTCCTTGTCGGCGTAGTGTGTTACCAATTGTTTTCTTGGTGACTGTGGTCCCAGCTGCCTGGAGATCATTGACAAGATCCTCACGTGTAGTTCTGGGATGATTCCTCACTGTTCTCATGATCATTGACACTCCACGAGGTGAGATCTTGCATGGTGCACCAGACCTAGGGAGACTGACACTTGTTTTGTGTTTCTTCCATTTGTGAATGATTGCACCGACTGTTGTCACCTTCTCACCAAGCTGCTTGGCCATAGTTTGGTAGCCCAGTCCAGCCTTGTGTAGGTCTACCATCTTGTCCCTGACATCCTTGGACAGCTCTTTGGTCTTTGCCATGGTGGAGAGTTTGGAATCTGATGGTTTGATTGCTCCTGTGGACAGGTGTCTTTTATACAGGTAACACAATGAGATTAGCAGCACTCCCTTTAAGAGACTGCTTCTAATCTCAGCTTGTTACCTGTATGAGAGACACCTGGGAGCCAGAAATCCTGCTGAATGATAGGGGATCAAATCCTTCTTTCCCTCATGAACATGCAGATCAGTCATCATTTGTTAGACGCATTTCTGCTGAATTTGTTGTTGTATTCTGCCTCTCAGTGTTACACCGAACATTCCATTGTTAGACCGATCATTTCTGTGTGAGGGGCGAACATTCCATTGTTAGACCGATCATTTCTGTGTGAGGGGTGAACATTCAGCATCAGCCGGGGAGCAAATATGCATTTCCTTCACTGTAGATCTTGCTGCTTCTGCTAGGCCTGCACTGCAGGAAAATATAAAACAAGTCAGGCTGGAGACCCAGAAGGGGGATGTGGGGAGTGGGGCCCTGGCAGGGGAGCACTCTGATCCCACAGGGGGCATTCAAAATCAGAAGGGGATCAAATACTTATTTCCTTCACTGTATAACTAACATGATGTAGTGGCCCAGGAATACAGTATCTTCATCAGGTGAGAGTCCATGTAAGCAGTGGTCATGTCTTGGATGCTGTGCGTAGCTCCAGGGATCTTCACGTCTCCATTGGCATATGCTTTAGTACTCCCCATGTGAAAAAAAGACCTTAGTGGGAATGAAGCAGGAAGTTTGTAGGTTATGTTGTGTTTGTGTCCATAATAGTGTTTCTTTTGCCATTGATAAGGACATGGGGGAAAATGGGACTGTCAATCGCCCTTGTAGATCACCAACTTGGGATTCCCCAGGGCACGGAGTCTAAACCCCAGCCTGCTTTTTCACCAGAGCCCCTGATGGTGGGGATGGACTTGCAGCAAGCTAGAACCAGGTCATGGCTCCCCAGAAACACCCAGTTGAGGATGTGGAGACCACTTGCGTGAGCAGAGTGCAATGGCAGGAGACAACAGGAAATACGATATAGACAAGCCTAGGTCAGGATGGGTGGAAATCAAGCACGGTCAGTGGACAAAGCCGGGGTCGGTACACGGGTAGACAGATATGGGGTACAGAAGTAGCAACAAACAGGAGCTCAGAGAACTAAGAAGTTGTTCAGACAAGGTGGGCTAGACTGAGCATGTCTTATATAGTCAAGCAAACTAGGAGGCGGGCCAGGAAGTGATGGAAGGGAAGGAAATAAAACCCAGAGAACAGCAGAGGACACCCATAGGTGAGCACAGACAGTCCACACATGTGAATGGAATCAGGAACAGCACTTCAGCAAGGAGGAACGAATGCAGAAACAAGAACCTGCAGGCTATCTTGTGACACGGACGATCCTATTTATGCTCCTTCCTGTTTTTTGGAGTATTTCTTTGTTTTTTCCCCCTTTGTGACTTTTCTGTTTAGGGTGGCTTGTTTCCTAGCCTTACTGAGACGTGTGATTTCTCACTTCAATTTGCAGTTTTTGCCTTCTGATGCCAGTGTTCTGTAATTGTCGGACAAAGTGACACATTGGGGACAGCTCCAGCCTGGTCTCTCCTCAAGAATTCCCCATCTTCCTTGTGTGGTACGGCTTCCAGCACCTTTCCACCTCTTCTACATTAGTGTGTACTCATTAAAGTGGTTACTTTATAGCCGAGACATTTTTTGTTTGAGATGTAGGAGTTCCTGACGCTCCTTGTGCTCCCTCTGTCCGCTCGCTGTGTTGGTCACCGGTAACCTGTGGATACAGTAGTCTCTATTTCCTAACACTGACGTACAAAGCCGACCACCATACTGCCCCGAACTACATCACTGACCTAATATCCAAGTACCGCCCAACACGCACACTCCGCTCCTCACAAGACCTCCTTCTCTCTAGTTCCCTGGTCTCCTCCTCCCATGCCTGCCTCCAGGGTGTCACCCATCCTCTGGAACTCCCTGCCCCAACCCATCAGATTATCACCTACTCTCCTCTCATTTAGGCGCACCCTGAAAACCCATCTCTTCAGGGAAGCCTACCCCACCCCCTGCTAACTTGCCAACCTCCTCCACTCTTCCTACCTCTCCATCCCCCACAGCTATCTCCTCCTGTACCACCATCCCCTCCCTCCTAGATTGTAAGCTCCAAGGAGCAGGGCCCTCAATCCCCTCATGTATTACATTGTATTGGTATTGTTCTGTCACATGTTCTGTCCCCCTTTGTAATGTACAGCGCTGAGCGAACTATCGGCGCTTCATAAATACTGTATAATAATAATGATAATTTCGGCTGACTTTTTGTACTTCTCTAGTTGGCGCTGTAAGTTACAGTTATGATTCACGTGTTGTGTTTTACATTTGTGAATGTCTTTCTTTTTTCTGGACTTGTTTTGCTGGAATTCTGTATTTTGTGTGTTAGCAAGGTGCAGCGCGGTGTGGCAGGTTATATTGTAGAAAAGATTCTAACAGCTTATTCAGAATTATCACGTAGGTACATCCATCCAGAGCCACTCACAAACAGTAACAGTGGTCCAAAAACCTGAAGATGGCGGCAGCACCTACAACGAGGAGTGGAATGCAACCTGACTGGTCCAAACCCAAAGGAGAGTTTTCCTGTAGAAAGGTAGACTTGGTCCCTGCGCTGTCCCTACTGCTCTGGAACATTTCCCTGCCTCTAAGCACTGTCCCTGTCAGATAGGAATCGGGTACCTTGGGGCTGTCTTTAGATGCGGTGGGGGTACTCTCCTCTTTAGGATCAGTTGGGGCCAGAGGCCCGAGTTCAGTGTGTGACATAACTCACTCTAAAGAGACTTCCTGAATGGGTGGTACATCCTCGGGTTTGTTGTTTCTTCTGGAGGCTGCTGGTATGGAGGAACAGTCTCTACTCAGGACACAAGGTCTCAGCAGACTGAGGTGGACCCTCTGAGACCATGTCATACATAGGGATTGGTGGGAAAAGTTTTTTTTCCACCTGATAGGGGGTTGTTCCCACTTGGGCTCAAGCTAGCTGACTTTTTCATATTTCGGGTTCTTTATCAACACCCAGTTACCCGGTCACAGCGGTAGTTTGTCCACAATGGTATCATCTGTCAAGTCTGCATTCCTATCCAGGGCTATCTGCTTAGGTTTTCTCAACAGGTCCCTCTGCTCCTGCACCCACTCACTGGGCATGTGGGAAGTGAAGCAGTTTAACAAGAGGTCTACAGGCAGTCGGCTATAGTACCTGAACATCAAAAAGAATGGGGAATGGCCTGTAGGCGTACATTGTGTTGTTGTAGGCCCAGACCACAGCCCCAGTTGGTGTCAGCATTCCTTGTGGCTCTGCTATAGAGACCACAGAATTCCCAGAAGGGTACAGTTGAAGTGTTCACAGGCCCCATTACCCTAAGGGGGTGGTAAGGTGTGGTATGATATTTCCACTCTGGTGGCAGAGCTCAGACAGTATTTGTGAGTCAATGTTCAGGCCTTGGTCTGAGAGTATGTATTTGGGGCGACCATATAGCTGGACCGCGTGTTCCCAAAATAACTTAGCTGTGGTTACTACTGTCTGGTCATCGGTGGGCACTACCACAGCGAACTTGCTGAAATGATCCACAAAGACTAGGATATAGCGACACCCATAGGGAGTGCTGGAAAGTGTAAGGAAGTCCATTATCACCAGTTTAAAGGGTTCCAAGGTGGGAGTCATAGGAGTGGTCTGTTCTGAAGGAGCTTTGTGTACCGTGCAGCCTGCACACTCCCTGCATGCCTAGGGGGGACTGACAGCTCATGGGGCCCCTGGGGCAACAGGAGATCATGGGGCTGCCTATATGCCCTCCCACACTCAAGCCACACCCACACAAAGCCCCACCTACATCTTGCACTGCCCACATTACATGCCTTTGTCACAGAATTTCTCTACACTATGTTCAAAATAAATGTTTAATATAGAAAATAGTAAAAAAACTTACAGAAAGCACAACAATGGTACATTTCCAAATTGGAGGTTTCCATGAATGGACACAATATAACAGGTGCAACTAATGTATCCTTAGCTGAAGATTTTATTTTAAAAAAAAGCAAAAAATAAACCAAATAAAAAATGAAAAGCTCTGCCCAGCATGTTACAAAAGCCGTAAAGAGCGAAGTTCAGGTGCCGTCTCGGCCAATCTGTCCGTGATTTTATCTTTGTCACTCTTGACGTTTAGTGCAGCTTGCTTTTCTCCCGACCTCCAGGTTTTGTTGGGACAGTGATGATCGTATTCTGGACTTTACGATTTCTGACTTGGAAAAGCGTCTTTCACATGTATCTGTGTAGTGCTCGGTGTAATTCTATATTTATCTGCCAAGAAGAGACTCTCCAAGGCCACTGGACCCAGTCGGTGCTGAGAGAGTCGTGTGAAAGCACCGGACACACAGTTGTTGTCCTTCTTTACAGCAGCTATAGACGTGAATGGCTCGGCACTGGAGCTGGTGCGCTGCTCTTCCAAATCTGAACCCAATTCTTCACTCTCTTCATCATCATTCAACAAGCATTTACAGAGAGTTGTGTAGCTGGAGGGAAAAGAGATCAGTTCCCCACGTGGAGCGACTGGGTCTATTCCTGGTATTGCTTCTGATATGACATTCTACTGAATTTTGTCTGCAGAGACCAGTATTTCTTCTAACCCATTTGGATGGAAGCTAGAAATGTGCCTACAAAGGTCTCCATGAGTAGACAACCTTCTCCATGAGTGGACAACCTTGACTTCACGTTCTCTGTAACAGTGTCCAGGATAACATTGTAACAAGACATTTCAGACTGTTTCTTATGATCAGCAGCTTCTGCAGTTCTTGTGGATCTTAGTTCAGAAAAGGTCTCATTCAGACAAATGTTTTCACTCACCGACTTCTCATTTATAAAATCAATCTATTCAGTTGCGGACGGCAAAACTCCAGCAAAGTCTCTGCATATTTCACTCCGACGCTTTACAGCCTCATCCACCATTCTCCATGCCTGGATAAAATCAAGACCCGTGGATTGCAGATAATCCGATACAGGGTAGTGATGTCACAAATGCCAACGAAGGTAAAAGCTACCAGGAGGGCTTTACAGAGATTCTCAATTCATTTCAGAGCTTCATGGAGAACTGAGGTTGGAGAATCCGGAGATTCACTTACTAGTTTCAGGATAATTCTGAGATCAGAGCAGAACTCTTTGGACTAATCAAAAAGTGAAAAGGCCGACTTTCATGAGCTGCTACACTGTAGATAAATGCATGTTATTCCAATGACAAAAATGGTTCCTCTCACCACACTTCCTGGGTGTTGGAGGGCAACATGTTTCTATATCAGACATTTATGAAATCTTACTGCTTGGTTATCAAATATTTATTTGGCCTATTGAGTGTCAAGAAAAGCAAGTATTTATGACAGGATGTGTAACAAAAGGCTGCATACCAAAACCCTTGTCCTGGGAGTTCACTCATACCCCCTAGTGGTGGGGCATGGCCTCAGCCCAGACGCCCCAGTGATGGACGCTTGCTCATTGGATGGAGAACTACACCAGGCGGGTCAAGGTTGTGTGTGGGAGTGCTTGAGAGGGCCTTTAAATATAGTGTTGGCCATGCTTCTGCCCTCTTTCTGCTCTGACGTGGGACCAGCTAAGAGATACTCATCTTTGAGGACGAACTTACATAACGTATCATCTTTACTATTATTCCTATATACTCTGTAATATTGGCTTAGATTTCCATGTTAGTTTTCCTTCCTTTGTAAATAAATAAGACTTTGCATCTTTCAGCATTGTGTTTGTTATATCACTAATATTGCATCGTATTACGTCCTTCAGTCAAAGCTGATATATATACTAATTGTAGGAACTGACAAACAGTACATAATTGTATCATAAATAGGGAAAGTCCAAGAAACAACCCCATTGTTATTTATTTCATTTGGCACCCCAGAAGCAGGAGTGTGGAAACAAACTCCACACAGAACCCAAACCCCAATGTACTTCTATAAGCTAAGAAGTCCAAAACTTTACAAGAGCCGCAGAACCAAATCATTCATCTCTGCTGTGCACAAGATTCGCGCTGAAGTCTGAAGCCCAGCTAGAGTGGTACTGAAGGTCCTGTAAATACTCCATCAGTGAGCGGACGCACATATCAGGTGAGTATAACGTTTTTGGTATCGTTAGCTGGTACATGTGTATGTGTTCAGGTGTATTGTATGGTTGATGGAGGTTTTAGGCCTGTTTAGCTGTTCAGTTGTGTGCCGGCAAGTGAAGGGCTGATCACAATTGGTTATTGGATGTACCCTGTAGATCTATAGGATAAACCAGACATCTTGGGGAAGAAAGTGGAAGAAATATAGATAATATTTATAGTTTTATCCACATGAAAGGGAAGCAGCTTTCTGCTTCAACAGAAGATCCCTTGTAGCCTAAGATCTGAGATCCCAGTGAGGATCTGTGTGAGGGATACAGTCAGTGGTGAAGGAGAAATGAATACGCTAGTTTGATAGTGTGGTTCTCGTTGTGGGACTAAAACTCCCAGCTTACCTGTGGAACAGCTGTGTGTGTCTGTGTGCGTCTCTTTGTGGGACTAAAACCCCCAGCATAACTGTGGAACAGCTGTGTGTGTCTGTGTGCGTCTCTTTGTGGGACTAAAAATCCCAGCTTAACTGTGGAACAGCTGTGTGCGTCTCTTTGTGGGACTAAAAATCCCAGTTTAACTGTGGAACAGCTGTGTGTGTCTCTTTGTGGGACTAAAAATCCCAGTTTAACTGTGGAACAGCTGTGTGTGTCTCATTGTGGGACTAAAAATCCCAGCTTACCTGTGGAACAGCTGTGTGCGTCTCTTTGTGGGACTAAAAATCCCAGTTTAACTGTGGAACAGCTGTGTGTGTCTCTTTGTGGGACTAAAAATCCCAGCTTAACTGTGGAATAGCTGTGTGTCTCTTTGTGGGAGTAATGCAGGCCATAGACGGGTCGAAAACTGGCCATTTAAAAAAAAACAAAAACAAAAAATCGATCATTCAGCAGGCTGACGTTACCACCAACGATAAAAAAATCGGCTGATTTTCGTCCCGTCTACGGCCGGCATTTAATTACTTCTGTCCCTGCAGAGAGCTCCGCTATTATATTTTATATGAAAAGTATTGCAGTTGCAACAATGTATCTATTTGTATCCATTTCGGATACAGATGTTTTTATTTGGATACAAATGGATACATTGTTGCAACTGCAATACTTTTCATATAAAATATAATAGTGACTGGAATTCTTCTTTTTCTTCTTTCTTCTTGTTTTCTTTATCTTTTCTTTATCTTTTCTTTATCTTTTTCTTTATCTTTTTCTTCTTTTTTTCTTTTTCTTCTTCATCTTCTTCTACTTTTTCTTCTTCTTTTTGCAGGTCACGGCTCATGTGCAGATTTTTTATCGGTAAAAAGATCGACCGATTTGCCCATCATTGCTGGGAAAATCGGCCGATCGGCAAAATCGGATGATTTTTTTCCAACTTCACCGGTGAAAAAAATGTGCCAAAACCCCCGAAAAACAGCCGACCAATTACCCATTAACGGTCTTTCAGCATTGTGTTTGTTATTATCACTAATATTGCATCGTATTACGTCCTTCAGTATTGTCAAAGCTGATATATACAGTTGCAAGAAAAAGTATGTGAACCCCTTGGGATTACGTGGAGTTTTGCATGAATTGGGCATAAAATGTGCTCTGAACGTCATCTAAGTCACAACAATAGAAGAACACAGTCTGCTGAACATAATACTACACAAACATTAGATGTTGCCATGGTTTAATTGCACATAACATGTAAACATTCACAGTGCAGGGAGGAAAAAGTATGTGAACCTTTGGACTTAATAACTGGTTGACCCTCCTTTGGCAGCAATAACCTCAACCAAACGTTTCCTGTAGTTGCAGATCAGACCTGCACAACGATCTGGAGTCATTTTGGACCACTCCTCTTCACAAAACTGTTTCAGTGTAGCAATATTCTTGGGATGTCTGGTGTGAATCGCTCTCTTAAGGTCATGCCACAGCATTTCAATGGGGTTGAGGTCAGGACTCTGACCGGGCCACTCCAGAAGGCGTATTCTGTGCTGTTGCAGCCATTGTTTTGTTGAATGACTTGTATGCTTTGGGTCATTGTCCTGTTGCATCACCCATCCTCTGCGGAGCTTCAGTTGGCGGACAGATGGTCAAACGTTTTCCTGCAAAATGTCTTGATAAACTCTGGAATTCATTTTCCCATCAATGACAACAATCCGTCCAGGCCCTGAGGCAGCAAAGCAGCCCCAAACCATGATGCTCCCTCCGCCATGTTTCACAGTGGGGATGAGGTTTTGATGTTGGTGTGCTGGGCCTTTTTTTCTCCACACATAGTGTTGTGTGTTCTTCCCAAACAACTCAATCTTGGTGTCATCTGTCCTCAGTATATTTTGCCAGTAGTGCTGTGGACACATCCAGGTGCTCTTTTGCAAACTTCAAACGTGCTGCAATCTTCTTTTTGGACAGCAATGGCTTCCTCCGTGGTGTCCTCCCATGTACTCCATTCTTGTTTAATGTTTTCCTTATTGTAGATGTGTCAACAAAAATGTTAGCATGTGCCAGAGATTTCTGTAGGTCTTTAGCTGACACTCTGGGATTCTTCTTTACCTCATGCAGCATTCTGCGCTGTGCTCTTGCAGTCATTTTTACAGGACGACCACGCCTAGGGAGAGTAGCAACAGTGCTAAACTTTCTCCATTTGTAGACAGTCTGTCTTACCGTGGACACATGAACATCAAGGCTCAAGGAGATACTTTTGTAACCCTTTCCAGCTTCATGCAAGTCAACAATTCTTGATCGTAGGTCTTCTGAGAGCTCTTTTCTGTGAGGCATGGTTCACATCAGACAGTGCTTCTTGAAACCAGTAAACCCAAAACAGGTGTCAGCAACACATCCAATATCATCCCACTGATTGGAGTCAAGGTTGGCTCACTCCTGGCTCCAATTAGCTCTGGGAGAAGTCATTAAGCTAGGGCCTCACATACTTTTTCCTCCCTGCACTGTGAATGTTTACATGTTATGTGCAATTAAACCATGGCAACATCTAATGTTTGTGTAGTATTATGTTCAGCAGACTGTGTTCTTCTGTTGTTGTGACTTAGATGACGTTCAGAGCACATTTTATGCCCAATTCATGCAAAACTCCACGGAATCCCAAGGGGTTCACATACTTTTTCTTGCAACTGTATACTAATTATAGGAACTGACAAACAGTACATAATTGTATCATAAATAGGGGAATTCCAAGAAACAACCCCATTGTTATTTATTTCACTGGGTTACCCTGAGGAAGTCACGTGACCAGTGACGCAACACGTGGGTGGAGCATAGTGACAGCACTTCAGGTATTGCGCAAACCAGGAAGTGTGGTGAGAGGAACCATTTTTTTTTATAAAGAACCAACAAAAACCAAATGGGACTTTACTGGTACAGAAAACGGACAAACCCATTATTTTATAAAACATATTTATTGAAACATTTCTTCCAAAAATAGACCATAAAAACAGTATTTTAGGTAATCAGCCCAATAATTTACAGCATTATATGTAATGACATCAAAGTCCTCCAGAGGTCGACGCGTTTCACTTATTAGCTTCCTCGGGGCCCCGTAAAGTTGGAGGCAAAGAAGTCCAAGGCCCTAGCTGGAAGATACATATATATACAAAACATTAGTTATATCATTGTAATTGTTACACAATCTTTACAAAAAGAAAAAGAAACCTTCTCCACAAACTCACATGTCAGCATGAGTGGTACTAAAGGGGAGCAGCATCCACACAGCAGATACAAGGGTCATAGATGAACATCCGCACACACGGCCACCTCCCCTCGTACCCCACACAGTGAGGCCTTGTAAATAGACCACATCATCCTAAGACAGAAAAGGGGGGAGGGGGGAGAAATGAGGCCTATGCATCATATCTGTCCAACATTCTTTGTTGCTAAAGGTATATAGATGATATTTTTTTGATCTGGGGCTCTGATGTAGATTCTCTGGAGACATTTATGAAATTGCTAGACCAGAATAGCTATGATCTTCCATTTATGTACAACATGACCCTAATACCATCTCATTCCTGGATATATCTATTATTATTATTCAGGAGGATGGGACCGTGGGGTCTACACCGTATAGAAAACCTACGGCAGGGAATACCATTCTCCATGGGGGGAGTGCCCATCCACAGCCACTCATTAGAAGTATACCGAATTCCCAATACTCACGGATCAGACGTATCTGTTCCACAGAGGAACTATCTGAGAGGGAAGCAGCGGCATTGAGGGTGAGATTAATAAGGAGGGTTATTCCAAGACGGTCCTTAAACAGGCCTATAATGGGGCCAAATTACAGACCAGTCATACTTTGCTGCTTGGACAACGGGAAAATACTCAACAAGATCTGGTCACAATTCTCACTACTTTTTCTAATCAACATCAGAAAATTGGAGATGCCATACAGAAGCATTGGCATCTATTAACCCCTCCCCCTCCTGAGGATTTACCCCCCTTAATGACCACGCCTCTTTTTTGCTACTCAGTGCTGCAGTAATTCCACTGATAATTGCGCGGTCATGCAATGCTGCACCCAAACAAAATTTATGTCCTTTTTTCACACAAATATAGCTTTCTTTTGGTGGTATTTGATCTCCTGTGCGCTTTTTATTTTTCACGCTATAAACAGAAAAAGACCAAAAATTTTGAAGACAAACAATATTTTTTACTTTCTGCTCTAAAAAATATATAGTAAACTCAAAGTTAGTTAGTATAGATAATGGAATTTACGCCATTTTTTGCTATACAGCGCTGTACTAACAATTGTGCGGTCATGCAATACAATCCATAAATGAAATTTACATACTATTTCCACACGAATAGAGCTTTCTTTTGGTGGTATTTGATCGCCTGTGCACTTTTTATTTTTGGTGCTATAAACAAAAAAGGTTTTGAAAAAACAAATTTGGAAAAAAATTATATTTTCTCATTTCTGTCATAAAAAATATCCAAAAAAACTCAAATTTCGTCATAAATTTTAGGCCAAAATGTATTCTGCTCCATGTTTTTGGTAAAAATAATCCCAATAAGTGTATATTGATTGCTTTGTGTGACAGTTATATCGTCTACAGACTATGGGAGAGATAATGGAATTTACACAGCTTTTACTTTCTGACTGCCCATCACATTTCTTGAGGTGCTAAAGTACCAGGATAGTACAAACACCCCCAAATACCAGGACAGAACAAACACCCCCAAATACCAAGATAGTACAAACACCCAAAAATGACCCCTTTTCGGAAAGTAGACACCCTAAGCTATCTGCTGAGAGGCATATTGAGTCCATGGAAAATTTATTTTTTTCCACAAGTTTCTAAAAAATGACAAAAACATTTTTTTTTTACAAAAAGTTGTCACTTAAATTATACATTTTTTCGCTCAAGTCATGGGTATATGTAGAATTACACCCCAAAATACATTCTGCTTTTTCTACCGAGTATGGGGGTACTACATGCGTGAGACTTTTTGGGAGCCTAGCCACATACAAGAGCCTGAAATCCACATCAATTCTAGGTGTTTGTAGGACAATACTTGTGCTCGCCACAGGACCAGCTTGTACTGCACTTATTGGACTCGCCACGTCACCAAGTGATACTGCAGTGCTGGTATGTGAAAGACCAGGATGTACTAAGCCGCTGGTGCTCACCAGTTCACCAAAAGGTAGCGCGGCACTAGTACTGGCACTCTGCTGCATATGAGAGTCATCATGTGTTTGTTACATCTCAGCACATTGGGAATGGGGTCATGTACTCCTGATCTTAGCAGGGACCTCTTCTCCATTGTCTGAGCGATCTGTCAGGGTGCTGCTGCTGTCTACAGGTTCATATTCTGAGGCCGATTCTGTCAGTGAGTCTTCCCCTTCACTCTCACCTGACATGCTCAGAATCCTGTAGGCCTCTTCACTAGAGTACCTTTGGTTGGACATTTTGGCCACTAAATTTATGCGGCCCTAGTGCGACTCACAGGAAAAAGAGCTCCTGGCTGTCAGGGACTGCTCAAACCGCTACGAAAAAATTTGCTGAGAAGTGCTAACAGAGATCAGGCCTGATTCTGCAAACACTGTGGTTTTGTGTGCAATGTACCAAGTGACAGTGACCTACTGACACTGCACTTGCTGGGGGAGTAGGGGGGAAGTAAGCGTAGAAGTTAAACGCAGGTGTTGGCAGGTGCTGGGGCTGATCCCGATAACGCTGAATTTTTGGGGACGCTATACTAATGTGAACGCTGGTATAGTGCTGATCTGATCAAAGATATTGATCCGTTCAGACACTATACTAGCAATAGAGGATTATTGTGTATGAGCGTCTTCCTGGCAATCAAGGGGTTAAATGTGATGACTGGTGTACTGACGGGCAATCTGACACTATCTGGGAGGGGCACAAACTGACACTAACGCTATAGGAAGTCACCGATGACACTAATACAGTGATCAGTAAAATATCTGTACACTGAACTAATGACACTGGTGACAGGGCAGTGAGGTGGGTTAATTGGGGGGGGTGGGGGTGATCAGGGGGTTAAATGTGACACTAGAAGTGTAGCGCTTTTACTCACGTTTTGTGTTCTTTCTTCTCTCTCAGGGATGGAATGTGCCCAGGCAGAGAAGATTGACATCATATCCTGTCCTATGTAACTGTCATCACAGGACAGGATAGGACAGGGACCGATCATCTGACTTAGTCTGGACATCACTGGCCTAAGTTGAATGATTGATCCCTCAGGAATCGAAGTGTGACACCCGCAGGTCAGGGGGGCGCGCGCACGCCCCGGCCTGCGAAACCAGCGGGAGCGTGAATCACGTTTATATACGTGATCCTGTGCACAGGGGCCACCTTGTCGCAGTATATGTACTGTGGGTGGTTCCCTAGTGGTTAAAACCCAATCTGCTATCCCCTTTCTGCACATAATGCTCTTCTTGTCTATAAATGGTCCTCCAATCAGTGCTTATGTGGCCAGTTTTTGGCCCAGTGACATTTTCTGCAGGCATTAGAGCAGCATACACATGTGACAACAATGATGGCAGACTGGCCAATAACTACTCTTCCTACACAGGGGAGGAGCCATGACCACCTGTACACAGATCCAGGTTGAGGCTGGGTGTCAATTCATTCTGGAAGTGGGGCAGAAGCTGTTGACCACTGTGCTAATAGTGAGAAAAAACATCTCCTGAGCAGGGCTTCACCCTGAAATGTCCACCTGAGGCATGTAGTACTTGACAGGTCTGGAGGATGTGCGACTTGAAGACCATTTGTTGTAGAATGTCCCACTGATGATTGGGAACGCAAGCTTTTCTCGTAGATTGCCTCGTGACTTGAGTCAGTCCCACTGCTGCAGGATTGTTCTCACTGTGTGTGGCAACTTTTGGCACTTCTGTGAGAATGGTCTGTGCTTTGTGAAAGGAACCGCTCTACATGGATGATGTTGGGATTTCTTTGCTGGGCCCACTCCTCAAAGGTGTAGAGTTCTGGCCTGGCTTGGAGGTTTGGTGGTTAACCTTGGAGGGAGTAGGAAAAGGCAGTTGCGGGCAGAACTAGGTCCACATCCAACTCCCGATTCAAGTCCACATCCTCACCTGGGTGTTCTACAGGATGCTTGCCCGTTGTACTTCCCAGGTTTTTAATGCATATTGTAGTTGAACAGGGCCAAACAATCCTCCCATCTCTGTTGTAATGCCCCACATTTGGCTGTTTCCAGATAAGTGAGGGGATTACTGTCCCTGAAGACCTCGATCTGCGCTCCCGTGAGGTACTCTCCCGTGAGGTACTTTTCTGTAATGATTTAAACCAGTAATAGTTCCAAGTTAAATTTACTGTAATTGTGGGGGTTCCACTTGGTGAGCTGTAGGCTGTGGTTTGTGTAGCCAATCACTCTTTCATGTCCATCTTGCTCCTGGGCCAGGATGACCCCTAGGCCCTCTAAACTTCTGTCCAGGTACACTGAGAAGAGTCTTGAGTACTCAGAGTAGGCCAGGAGGGGTGCAGATGTCAGATATTGTTTCATGGTGTCTAAGGCCAACTGTTGTGGCTTCTGCAATTGGGACTAGATCGAGGGGGAGGATCCCCCTTTCCTCTGCATAGATTGACTGCTTATCAGCTGTGTAAATGGTGCGGAGATCTGTGCAAACTTGAGGATGAACCACCGGCACCAGTCCGCCATCCATAGGAAAGAGTACTGCGCAGTGATTGAAGGGACCCACTCCTGCAACGCTTGGACCTTGGCCGGGCCAGGGGAGACTCCCCCAGCCTCTATAAAATGCCCCCAGATACTGAGTCTTCTGACACATCAGGTGTCACTTGCTGGACTTTAACTTTAACGTGTACTAGGCCAGACAGGTGAATATCTGGTCCAGGTGTTGCGTGTAGTCCGCAAATGTTTTGGAGAAAATGATTAGAGATGAGCGAATCGAAGTATCCGAAGTGGAATTCGAGTCGAATATTGGAAAATTTTCGATTCACGCCGAATCCGAAAAATAGCCTACTTCGGACGCGCAAATCGAAATTTTTCCTAAAATGGCGGCGGACATGTGCGGCGACGGAGCGGGGATGTCTGGGAAGGCGCGCAGACAAGGCGCGCTGCCCCATAATACATTCCTTAATGACATGTGATCGCATTAGCCAATCAGCAGCCAGCCAGCCAGCACTGTGTAATGGTCGAGCTATAAATAGCGGCCATTTTAGAATCCTTCATTTGCCTCCAGTCATTGAACAGAGGCAGACCGCTCTGTATTAGGGACAGAGTTAGGGCCACAGAAACGTTACTTGGGGACAGAGAAACGTTACTTAGGGACAGAGAAGCATTACTCAGGGACACAGAATTGTTAATGAGGGCCACAGAATCGTTACTTAGGGACAAAGAAACGCTAGTTAGGGCCACAGAATTGTTACTCAGGGACAGACAGAATTGTTACTGAGGGCCACAGAACTGTTACTTAGGGCCACAGAAACGTTATTAGGGCCACAGAATTATTACTCAGGGACAGACAGAATTGTTACTGAGTGCCAGAGAATTGTTACTTAGGGCCACAGAAACGTTAGTTAGGGCCACAGAATTGTTACTCAGGAACAGACACAGAATTGTTACTGAGGGCCACAGAACTGTTACTTAGGGCCACAGAAACGTTATTAGGGCCACAGAATTGTTACTCAGGGACAGACAGAATTGTTACTGAGTGCCAGAGAATTGTTACTTAGGGCCACAGAAACGTTAGTTAGGGCCACAGAATTGTTACTCAGGGACAGACACAGAATTGTTACTGAGGGCCACAGAACTGTTACTTAGGGCCACAGAAACGTTAGTTAGGGCCACAGAATTGTTACTCAGGGACAGACACAGAATTGTTACTGAGGGCCACAGAACTGTTACTTAGGGCCACAGAAACGTTATTAGGGCCACAGAATTGTTACTCAGGGACAGACAGAATTGTTACTGAGGGCCACAGAACTGTTACTTAGGGCCACAGAAACGTTATTAGGGCCACAGAATTGTTACTCAGGGACAGACACAGAATTGTTACTGAGGGCCACAGAACTGTTACTTAGGGCCACAGAAACGTTATTAGGGCCACAGAATTATTACTCAGGGACAGACAGAATTGTTACTGAGTGCCAGAGAATTGTTACTTAGGGCCACAGAAACGTTAGTTAGGGCCACAGAATTGTTACTCAGGAACAGACACAGAATTGTTACTGAGGGCCACAGAACTGTTACTTAGGGCCACAGAAACGTTATTAGGGCCACAGAATTGTTACTCAGGGACAGACAGAATTGTTACTGAGTGCCAGAGAATTGTTACTTAGGGCCACAGAAACGTTAGTTAGGGCCACAGAATTGTTACTCAGGGACAGACACAGAATTGTTACTGAGGGCCACAGAACTGTTACTTAGGGCCACAGAAACGTTAGTTAGGGCCACAGAATTGTTACTCAGGGACAGACACAGAATTGTTACTGAGGGCCACAGAACTGTTACTTAGGGCCACAGAAACGTTATTAGGGCCACAGAATTGTTACTCAGGGACAGACAGAATTGTTACTGAGTGCCAGAGAATTGTTACTTAGGGCCACAGAAACGTTAGTTAGGGCCACAGAATTGTTACTCAGGGACAGACACAGAATTGTTACTGAGGGCAACAGAACTGTTACTTAGGGCCACAGAAACGTTATTAGGGCCACAGAATTGTTACTCAGGGACAGACACAGAATTGTTACTGAGGGCCACAGAACTGTTACTTAGGGCCACAGAAACGTTAGTTAGGGACACAGAATTGTTACTCAGGGACAGACACAGAATTGTTACTGAGGGCCACAGAATTGTTACTTAGGGCCACAGAAACGTTACTCAGGGACACAGAATTGTTACTGAGGGCCACAGAACCGTTACTTAGGGCCACAGAATTGTTACTCAGGGACAGACACAGAATTGTTACTCAGGGACACAGAATTGTTACTGAGGGCCACAGAACCGTTACTTAGGGCCACAGAAATGTTACTCAGGGACACAGAATTGTTACTGAGGGCCACAGAACCATTACTTAGGGCCACAGAATTGTTACTCAGGGACAGACACAGAATTGTTTCTTGAGGGACACAGAATTGTTACTGAGGGCCACAGAACCGTTACTTAGGGCCACAGAAACGTTAATCAGGGACACAGAATTGTTACTGAGGGCCACAGAACCGTTACTTAGGGCCACATAAACGTTAATCAGGGACACAGAACTGTTACTGAGGGCCACAGAACCGTTACTTAGGGCCACATAAACGTTAATCAGGGACACAGAATTGTTACTGAGGGCCACAGAACCGTTACTTAGGGCCACAGAATTGTTACTCAGGGACAGACACAGAATTGTTACTGAGGGACACAGAATTGTTACTGAGGGCCACAGAACCGTTACTTAGGGCCACATAAACGTTAATCAGGGACACAGAATTGTTACTGAGGGCCACAGAACCGTTACTTAGGGCCACATAAACGTTAATCAGGGACACAGAATTGTTACTGAGGGCCACAGAACCATTACTTAGGGCCACAGAATTGTTACTCAGGGACAGACACAGAATTGTTTCTTGAGGGACACAGAATTGTTACTGAGGGCCACAGAACCGTTACTTAGGGCCACAGAAACGTTAATCAGGGACACAGAATTGTTACTGAGGGCCACAGAACCGTTACTTAGGGCCACGTAAACGTTAATCAGGGACAGACACAGAATTGTTACTGAGGGACACAGAATTGTTACTGAGGGCCACAGAACCGTTACTTAGGGCCACATAAACGTTACTCAGGGACACAGAATTTTACTGAGGGCCACAGAACCGTTACTTAGGGCCACAGAATTGTTACTCAGGGACAGACACAGAATTGTTACTGAGGGACACAGAACTGTTACTGAGGGCCACAGAACCGTTACTTAGGGCCACAGAAACGTTAATCAGGGACACAGAATTGTTACTGAGGGCCACAGAACCGTTACTTAGGGCCACATAAATGTTAATCAGGGACACAGAATTGTTACTGAGGGCCACAGAACCGTTACTTAGGGCCACAGAATTGTTACTCAGGGACAGACACAGAATTGTTACTGAGGGACACAGAACCGTTACTTAGGGCCACAGAAACGTTAATCAGGGACACAGAATTGTTACTGAGGGCCACAGAACCGTTACTTAGGGCCACATAAACGTTAATCAGGGACACAGAATTGTTACTGAGGGCCACAGAACCGTTACTTAGGGCCACAGAATTGTTACTCAGGGACAGACACATAATTGTTACTGAGGGACACAGAATTATTACTGAGGGCCACAGAACCGTTACTTAGGGCCACAGAATTGTTACTCAGGGACACAGAATTGTTACTGAGGGCCACAGAACCGTTACTTAGGGCCACAGAATTGTTACTCAGGGACAGACACAGAATTGTTACTCAGGGACACAGAATTGTTACTCAGGGACACAGAATTGTTACTCAGGGACACAGAATTGTTACTCGCACAGACACAGAATTGTTACTCGCACAGACACAGAATTGTTACTCAGGGACACAGAATTGTTACTCAGGGACACATAATCGTTGAATTAAAGAGTATGTCAGACAACATGCAGAGGAGTGGCAGAGGAGGCAATGTTTTAGGAGCGAGCAGACGTGGCAGCAGAGGAAGGGGTCGAGGCAGCACTATTCGCAGCCAGAGGCCAGTGCTCCCGGTGTCATCCAGCGGTCGTGTCTGCACCGACAACCCTGCCGTCATTGATTGGTTGGCTCGGTCGTCTTCCTCTTCCCAGGTCACCTCTGACACCTACAGCCAACGGTCGGTGGGTACGTCAGACACAACCGTTAGTTGGCATGGTCCGGGACCAAGCCCACTGAAATCACGTGTCCTCTACCTGCCCCTGTCCTTTGCTGTTCCCTCACCAAGCGAAGTATCGCATGCTGTGGGCTCAGCCCCACTGTACAGTGAGGAAGAGCTAACAGAGGGCGGTCAGGAACGGGGGGAGACATCCGCCTTTTCAGCAGCCAGGCGAAGAAGTACTGGCGAGGAGAGTGGCTCGGTAGCCGGTCTAGAGACAGGTCTGTCTCCTGACCCAGACGCAGCCGAGGGGGCTAGTAGTGAGGCGGAGACCCTACTTGATGATGAGGAGGTTGATCGCACTTGGCTGCCTCGTCGTCATCAGGTAATTTCTTCCGCATCATCAGGAGAAGAGGGTGCCAGCTTGGCAGCGAGCGAAACAGTCGGTGGGTTGCCCAGGAGGCAGCAGGGTCGCAGCAGTGTCAGTGGAGCCAAACGGCCACGGAGTAGAGCACCAGCTCCACTGCAGCCTACCACCACGGCCAGTAGTGGTGCCGGTGCGCACGGAGGAAGTAGCAGTCAGCCAGTGAGGAGTAGCGGGGGCAAAGTTTCCTACTCGGTGGTGTGGCAATTTTTCGTCAAGCCGCCCGAGGAAGTAAACGTAGCCGTATGTCGACTATGTGGCCAGAAATGCAAGGGTGGCCAGGGGGCCCATGTTGGGACTACAGCGTTGCGTCAGCATATGCAGCGTCACCATTCGGTGGCCTGGGAAAACCGTGATAAAGATACGGAGGTTCTGCCTGCCCCAGCCCCCGCTCCATCACCCGCTCCGTTACTTGCTCCATCACCCGACGTCATCAATCGCCCTCTATCAGCCAGTCAAGGCTCCAACACCTCTGCTGAGGGGAGTTGTCGCTCGTTGGTATCTTCCGCTCGTTCAGATGCTCCTTCTCCTGCTACTCCTCTTCTCGGATTCTGTCAGCAGTCTTTCTTGGAATCCGTTTCCAAGAGACAACAGTTTGCGAGCACGCACCCGACGGTGCAAAAGCTGAACGTCCTCCTGTCCAAGTTGCTGGTGCTGCAGTCCCTCCCTTTCCAAGTGGTGGACTCAGCACCTTTCCGAGAAATGATGGCTTGTGCCGCGCCGCGGTGGAGAGTGCCAAGCCGGCATTTCTTCGCCAAAAAGGCAGTGCCAGCCCTGCATTCACATGTAGAAGAGATGGTGGGCCAGTCTTTGAGCATGTCGGTCTCTGCCAAAGTGCACGGCAGCGCCGACGTGTGGAGCTGTAACTACGGTCAGGGACAGTACATGTCATTTACGGCCCACTGGGTGAACGTGGTGCCGGCACAGCCGCACCAGCAACTTGGACAGGTCACGCCGCTTTTGCCTCCACGTTTGCACGTCCTTGGTCCAGCAAACATGTCCGCCTCTACCACCTCTTCTTCCGCCGTGTCCTCAGCCGCCACCCCCGTGCCAAGTCCCATTACCCGACCGGCATATCACATGTGCAGGGCGCAACGGTGTCACGCTGTGCTACACCTGGTATGCCTTGGCGAACGTAGTCACACAGGGGAGGAACTGCTGAGTGTAATGAACAGAGAAATCGACAGATGGCTGTCTCCGCGCAAACTGAAAATCGGAACCATGTTGACCGACAACGGAAAGAACATGGTGTCTGCTCTGCGTCAAGGAAGGTTGTGCCATGCGCCATGCATGGCTCACGTGTTCAATCTGGTTGTCAAGCGGTTCCTAAAATCCACCATCCCACTGCAAGACATCCTTAAAATGTCACGTAAACTTTGCATGCATTTCAGCCATTCCTACACCGCAAAGCACACCCTCCTTGAGCTGCAGCGACAGAACGGAATTCCACAGCATCGCCTGATCTGCGACGTTGCAACAAGGTGGAATTCAACCCTACACATGTTAGACCGCCTTTACGAGCAGCGAAAGGCCATCACCGATTTCCTGATGTTACAAGCGGATAAAGGTACTCCCCTGTGTAACTTAGATGTCAGCCATTGGCAGCTCATGCGTGACACCTGCCGCTTGCTCAGGCCCTTTGAGGAGGCCACGCTATTCGTGAGTCGGCAGGACTATGGGATGAACGACGTCATTCCTCTGTTGCACGTCCTTGAACAAATGCTGTTAACAATGGCTGGTCAGGGTGCGGTAGACGTGGCGCACAGATCTCAACGCCACATGACCCCTGTGGGGGCAAGACAGGAAGAAGAGGAGGAGGTAGAGGAGGACATTTGTGCTCAGGAATTATTGAGTGAAATGGGTGGTTTTTCCACTCAGCGGACAGGAGTGGAGGAGCAGGAGCATCTGGGAGAGGAGGAGGAGACAGAGGACCCAGACGCACCGTGGCAGTATGCTGTGGAGATGGAGGCAGGGAGTCCCTCGCATTCCTTGGCGCAAATGGCCCATAGCATGCTCGGTTGCTTGCGTAGCGACAGCCGAATAATAACCATCAGACAGAGGGATGACTTTTGGCTGTCCACCTTGTTGGACCCTCGCTATCGTTCCAAAATGGTGGCCTTTTTCACACCTGCTGAGAGGGAGGCCAAAATTACGTACTATAAAAACCACCTATGTAGTCAGTTGGTCTCTGCCTTTGTGCGCCAACGTCCATCCTCAGACACTGTGGGCCCTGTGCGCTCGCGTTCCGCTGCCATGGCAGCAGGGGAGGGGTGGGGTGGGGTGGTAGGAGCAGTGGCAGCTCCACCAGCAGCGGCTGCCTCAGTCTGCAGTCGATGATGAGTAGCTTTCTTCACCAGCGCAGTGAGGAAACTACTAACCAGCCGCAGCAGCAGCAGCATCAGGTGGACCTGGAGCAGGAGCTCAAACAACAGGCTTGGGCCTACTTGGACAGCACCCTGCCAACCGAGGTAGACAATCCCCTTGACTACTGGGCAACGAAACTTGACCTTTGGCCCCAACTAGCTGAATTTGCCCTTGAAAGGCTGTCATGCCCGGCCAGTAGCGTGGCATCGGAGCGCGTGTTTAGTGCGGCAGGAGGTATTGTAACTCCGCGGAGGACACGACTGTCCACCCAAATTGTGGAGAGACTCACGTTTGTGAAAATGAATCAGGCGTGGATTAGTCTGGATTTCAAACCACCAGTTCCTGACACAACTGACTAAATCCGCCATGAATCATGCCCCTGCCATGTGCCACTTTCAGGTCTCCTCACACACTGCTGGTGTGTTCCATTTTTTGTCATAGGGTGCTGGCAGATTACGGGCCTCCTATAGCTGCTGCCAGGCCCCTAATCTGCCATGGGCCCCTATACCGCCTCCTCATGCTGCTGCCAGGTCCAGAGTCTGTCATGGGTCCCTGTACGGCCTCCCATTGCTGCTGTCTCCATCGCCACACTCTGCCATGTGCCACATTCTAGTCTCTTCACACTGCTGGTGTGTTGAATTTTTTGACATAGGGTGCTGGCAGATTACGGGCCTCCCATAGCTGCTGCCAGGCCCCTAATCTGCCATGGGCCCCTATATACCGCCTCCTCATGCTGCTGCCAAGTCCAGAGTCTCTCATGGGTCCCTGTACGGCCTCCCATTGCTGCTGTCTCCATCGCCACACTCTGCCATGTGCCACATTCAGTTCTCTTCACACTGCTGGTGTGTTGAATTTTTTGACATAGGGTGCTGGCAGATTACGGGCCTCCCATTGCTGCTGCCAGGCCCGTAATCTGCCATGGGCCCCTGTACCGCCTCTTCATGCTGCTGCCAGGTCCAGAGTGTGTCATGGGTCCCTGTACGGCCTCCCATTGCTGCTGCCAGGAGGCAGCAGGGTCGCAGCAGTGTAAGTGGAGGCAAACGGCCACGGAGTAGAGCACCAGCTCCACTGCAGCCTACCACCACGGCCAGTAGTGGTGCCGGTGTGCACGGAGGAAGTAGCAGTCAGCCAGTGAGGAGTAGCGGGGGCAAAGTTTCCTACTCGGCGGTGTGGCAATTTTTCGTCAAGCCGCCTGAGGAAGTAAACGTAGCCGTATGTCGACTATGTGGCCAGAAAGTCAAGCGTGGCCAGGGGGCCCATGTTGGGACTACAGCGTTGCGTCAGCATATGCAGCGTCGCCATTCGGTGGCCTGGGAAAACCGTGATAAAGATACGGCGGTTCTGCCTGCCCCAGCCCAGGGTTCCATTTTGTCATAGGGTGCTGGCAGATTACGGGCCCCCCATAGGTGCCGCCAGGCCCCAAATCGGCCATGGGCCCCCGTACCGCCTGGTCACGCTGCTGCTGAGCCCACAGTGTGACCTGGGTCCCTGTACGGCCTCCCATTGCTCCCACTCTACCATGTGCCACTTTGAGGTCTCCTCACACTCCTGCGGTTTTCCATTTTGTCATAGGTTGCTGGCAGATTAAAGGCCTCCCATAGGTGCCGCCAGGCCCCAAATCGGCCATGGGCCCCCGTACCGCCTGGTCACGCTGCTGCTGGGCCCACAGTGTGACCTGGGTCCCTGTACGGCCTCCCATTGCTCCCACTCTACCATGTGCCACTTTGAGGTCTCCTCACACTCCTGCGGTTTTCCATTTTGTCATAGGTTGCTGGCAGATTAAAGGCCTCCCATAGGTGCCGCCAGGCCCCAAATCGGCCATGGGCCCCCGTACCGCCTGGTCACGCTGCTGCTGAGCCCACAGTGTGACCTGGGTCCCTGTACCGCCTCCCATTGCTCCCACTCTACCATGTGCCACTTTGAGGTCTCCTCACACTCCTGCGGTTTTCCATTTTGTCATAGGTTGCTGGCAGATTACAGGCCTCCCATAGGTGCCGCCAGGCCCCAAATAGGCCATGGGCCCCCGTACCGCCTGGTCACGCTGCTGCTGGGCCCACAGTGTGACCTGGGTCCCTGTACGGCCTCCCATTGCTCCCACTCTACCATGTGCCACTTTGAGGTCTCCTCACACTCTTGCGGTTTTCCATTTTGTCATAGGTTGCTGGCAGATTAAAGGCCTCCCATAGGTGCCGCCAGGCCCGTAATCTGCCATGGGCCCCTGTACCGCCTCTTCATGCTGCTGCCAGGTCCAGAGTGTGTCATGGGTCCCTCTACGGCCTCCCATTGCTGCTGCCAGGAGGCAGCAGGGTCGCATCAGTGTCAGTGGAGCCAAACGTCCACGGAGTAGAGCACCAGCTCCACTGCAGCCTACCACCACGGCCAGTAGTGGTGCCGGTGTGCACGGAGGAAGTAGCAGTCAGCCAGTGAGGAGTAGCGGGTGCAAAGTTTCCTACTCGGCGGTGTGGCAATTTTTCGTCAAGCCGCCCGAGGAAGTAAACGTAGCCGTATGTCGACTATGTGGCCAGAAAGTCAAGCGTGGCCAGGGGGCCCATGTTGGGACTACAGCGTTGCGTCAGCATATGCAGCGTCGCCATTCGGTGGCCTGGGAAAACCGTGATAAAGATACGGCGGTTCTGCCTGCCCCAGCCCAGGGTTCCATTTTTTCATAGGGTGCTGGCAGATTACGGGCCTCGCATAGGTGCCGCCAGGCCCCAAATCGGCCATGGGCCCCCGTACCGCCTGGTCACGCTGCTGCTGGGCCACAGTGTGACCTGGGTCCCTGTACGGCCTCCCATTGCTCCAACTCTACCATGTGCCACTTTGAGGTCTCCTCACACTCCTGCGGTTTTCCATTTTGTCATAGGTTGCTGGCAGATTAAAGGCCTCCCATAGGTGCCGCCAGGCCCCAAATCGGCCATGGGCCCCCGTACCGCCTGGTCACGCTGCTGCTGAGCCCACAGTGTGACCTGGGTCCCTGTACCGCCTCCCATTGCTCCCACTCTACCATGTGCCACTTTGAGGTCTCCTCACACTCCTGCGGTTTTCCATTTTGTCATAGGTTGCTGGCAGATTACAGGCCTCCCATAGGTGCCGCCAGGCCCCAAATCGGCCATGGGCCCCCGTACTGCCTGGTCACGCTGCTGCTGGGCCCACAGTGTGACCTGGGTCCCTGTACGGCCTCCCATTGCTCCCACTCTACCATGTGCCACTTTGAGGTCTCCTCACACTCCTGCGGTTTTCCATTTTGTCATAGGTTGCTGGCAGATTACAGGCCTCCCATAGGTGCCGCCAGGCCCCAAATCGGCCATGGGCCCCCGTACCGCCTGGTCACGCTGCTGCTGAGCCCACAGTGTGACCTGGGTCCCTGTACGGCCTCCCATTGCTCCCACTCTACCATGTGCCACTTTGAGGTCTCCTCACACTCCTGCAGTTTTCCTTTTTGTCATAGGTTGCTGGCAGATTACAGGCCTCCCATAGGTGCCGCCAGGCCCCAAATCGGCCATGGGCCCCCGTACCGCCTCGTCACGCTGCTGCTGAGCCCACAGTGTGACCTGGGTCCCTGTACCGCCTCCCATTGCTCCCACTCTGCCATGTGCCACTTTCAGGTCTCCTCACACTGCTGCTGGTTTCCATTTTTGTCATAGGGTGCTGTATGGCCTCCCATTGCTGCTGCCTCCACCGCCACACTGTGGCTCCACACTCTGGTTTTGGCCCCGTGACTGGCCAAATGAGTGAAGTGTGCGGTGATTCTAAGATCGACGGCACTCATCTGCATGTCATACTGACTGACAGTATTATTTCTCTTCCCCAGCAGACTCCAAGGGCATTTAAATTAAAGGTACAGTGTTCTGCACTAATATAAAGGCTCTCTGAAGCCTAGAAACACCCTTTTTTAAGTTAAATTCACAGCGAATATATTCGACTCGAATCGAATATTGTCCACGAATTTGCCGAATCAGTCGAATCGAATTTTTGAATACTTCGCTCATCTCTAAAAATGATGTCGAGATAGATTAGTACTAGTCAAAATTGTAGTCCCCTAAACATCTTTCCATTAACTGTTGAAAGGTACAAGGAACATTTTTCAGAACAAAGGGCATACAACTGTGCTCAAACAGTCCCAGGAGGGGAATAAAGGCCTCCCACTCCCAGTCCCATTCTCTTATCAGGACTTGCTAGTAGCCTTGACTTTCTAGTCAAGTGTAGAAATGTATTGGGCCTCACCTAGTGCCATGAGCAACTCCTCTACCCTGGGCAAGAGGTATACATCCTGGGGAGTACAGGCATTCAACTTCTGATTGTCCAACACGGCAGAGGCGGCCCACAGACTGCAACACTCTCGGATTACACCACTCTGAAGCATGTTACAGATCAAGTACATGACTTCCTGCAAAGGGCCGGGGGAATATGGCGGTATTACTCTATGATAGGTGGAGCTTCCCTGATGTGGATTGGGTGGTCAGTTGTGTCCATGCAGAAGTAGTCCTCTTGGCTGGTTGCAAAATCCTGTACGTGTTTGTAAGGGAATTCCTGTGAGACGTCTGGTTAATAGAAATGCGCATGCGTGTGGCAATCTCCACAGAATGGTGATCAGGAGTGCACATACGGACAGAAATGCACCATCACGCAGTGTATGTTGGCATCAGACAGACTATTTAAAGGATGCTTCTGCCTGTGGTCAGTGCTGACTGGTCTTCAGCTGTTTCCCCTGTGCCCTGCTGTATTCTTGTATGATTCCATTGTTGCTGACCCGGCTTGTTCCTGACCTGACTTCGGATTCTGCTCCTGACTTGTTGGTAAAGTTCCTGACCCGGTTCTGTTCCTGGCCTGACTTTGGATTCTGTTCCTCACTTGTTGGTAAAGTTCCTGACCCGGTTCTGTTCCTGACTTCGGCTCTGCTTATGATTTGGTACTTTGATGCCTGCCTGTTGATGACCTGGCTATTCCTGTGACCTCACTCCTGTCTCTGATTCCGGCTTCCTGTCCCATTTGAGTGCCCACCTGGCTGTCTACTGTACAAGCTCTGCACACCATTGAGTGTTCCTGCTTCAGGTCTGTTGGAAGATCTGACACACCACTCATCCTGAACCTGTTGTGAAAGTGGAGTGCCCCTTTAATCTGGGCTGGATTCTGGAGCATTTGCTACCATTCCTGAACCAGTGGTCTGCCAGTCTCTTCAGGACTCCAACTGCAAATTCTTCTGGCAACATCTTCTGGCACTCTTGATCCCCTGGTCCCTCAGCACCCTCTGTTCCACTTCCATCAGGGTCAGGGCTAGTGACACAAGTGAGGCCGACCTCATCATTTCATTCTCCTATCAGGTACATGACAGTGTTTTCTAGTGGTTGATGGAGAAGAGGTTATTGAGGCGGAGATGAATCCTTGAAGGGAATGGCCAGCTGTTACAGTAACTGTCTATACTGTCCTCTATACAGGGAGGCCATGGTGGCTTGCAGCGGGGCGCACACAGCTCTGACCCCTGACTGGGCCCAGGAAATGCAACGGCTGAGTACCACGTAGAGATCTGCAATGGTGGTGTGATTCAGGAGCGGATCCAGGGAGATTTTCAAGTTTATGAGCTGGACTAGCACTTTCCCTCGATGAACCCTTGACAAGCTGCGAGATGTCAACCACTCCTCCGGCACTCTGGGGTCTTTGGGGGGCTCAACCATTACCGTGGCCCCTTCCATATTCTTGTGGGCTCCAACTGGCAGGAACCAAACAACCTCTTGGAGGGGCACTAGGAATAGATTTTCGTTTGGGGGGATTGTGGACCACTCTCACCAGTCCAGCCTGTTATCTAGCTGGCCAATGGTGGACCTTAAAAGCCTTGATTACATTGAGCCAAACAGCTCACAGGCCACAGCCCTGATCTTAGTCTTAGCCAGAGGGTGAGTTAGGTCCAGATCCTTCAGGATATTCATGTTCAGGACAATAGGCACCACCAGGCTTACTGGACTACAAGTCAACACAACTCCGACCAACTCCACTACCTTGTCATCTCTCTGGATTCGCACCCAGGTAACTCCTTCCAGCATAATAGGTAGGTTATTGGCTGACTTCAGGGATAACCAATAGGGGTTCAGCTGGTCCCAAGTCACGAACCACTGGAAATACCTTGAACTCCATAATGTTGACCATCAGGACCATCTGGTCTTTTACTAAGGTGTTAACAACCTGAAGTGCAACCACAGCCTCTGGCCCAGTGGCTTCACTATGGGGGTGCGGGGGATGTGAACTGCACTTGGGTGACACCCGCCAGAGGGGTGACACTGGGGCTTTTTTTCTGCCAGAACTCCGGTGCTGGTCACTTGTTCGCTGCTCAGTACCGTCGCAGAAGCAATGCTGATGGATTTACAAGTGTCAGCGCTCCTCTGCTGGAGGCCGCTCAGAACCCCCTGCCCTGCACATCTCTATATGAGAGCAGAGGAGGGAGGGGGAGGGGAGGGAAATCTACATGTTGGTAGTCACATGGCAGAAGCTCCATACCTGCCCTGTCCAGTCTCCTTCTGTAAGTTGTAGCTGATCCTATGCAGCCCCTCTGATGCTTTCCAGGCTGAGGAGAGGATTTGGGGGCGAGGAGAGCTCTCTAATGGAAGGGGGAAAGGGGGGCTTCAGCTGTATACTGGAATCTGGGGGGAACATTGTGGGGGGGCTTAGGGGTATACAGCGCACCTCTCAACTCTGCACTCTGTATACAGCGCACCCCTCAGCCCTGCACTCTGTACACAGAGCACCCCTCAACCCTGCACTCTGTACACAGGGCACCCCTCAACCCTGCACTCTGTACACAGGGCACCCCTCAACCCTGCACTCTTTACACAGGGCACCCCTCAACCCTGCACTCTATACACAGGGCACCCCTCAACCCTGCACTCTATACACAGGGCACCCCTCAACCCTGCACTCTATACACAGCGCACCCCTCAACCCTGCACTCTCTATACAGCGCACCCCTCAACACTGCACTCTGTACACAGGGCACCCCTCAACCCTGCACTCTGTACACAGGGCACCCCTCAACCCTGCACTCTATACACAGGGCACCCCTCAACCCTGCACTCTGTACACAGGGCACCCCTCAACCCTGCACTCTATACACAGGGCACCCCTCAACCCTGCACTCTGTACACAGAGCACCCCTCAACCCTGCACTCTGTACACAGGGCACCCCTCAACTCTGCACTCTGTACACAGGGCACCCCTCAACCCTGCACTCTGTACACAGGGCACCCCTCAACCCTGCACTCTGTATACAGCGCACCCCTCAACCCTGCACTCTATACACAGGGCACCCCTCAACCCTGCACTCTGTACACAGGGCACCCCTCAACCATGCACTCTTTACACAGGGCACCCCTCAACCCTGCACTCTATACACAGGGCACCCCTCAACCCTGCACTCTATACACAGCGCACCCCTCAACCCTGCACTCTATACACAGCGCACCCCTCAACCCTGCACTCTGTATACAGCGCACCCCTCAACACTGCACTCTGTACACAGGGCACCCCTCAACCCTGCACTCTGTACACAGGGCACCCCTCAACCCTGCACTCTATACACAGGGCACCCCTCAACCCTGCACTCTATACACAGCGCACCCCTCAACCCTGCACTCTGTATACAGCGCACCCCTCAACCCTGCACTCTGTACACAGGGCACCCCTCAACCCTGCACTCTGTACACAGGGCACCCCTCAACCCTGCACTCTGTACACAGGGCACCCCTCAACCCTGCACTCTGTACACAGGGCACCCCTCAGCCCTGCACTCTGTACACAGGGCACCCCTCAACCCTGCACTCTGTACATAGCACACATCTGAAGGCCTGGTATGTAACAATGCCCCACTGTTAGTACAATCTGGCCACACCCACAACTTGATGCAGAGGACTGGCCATGCTCAGCTGGAGAGGTGACACCATGTTTTTCCACACCAGGTGACATCAACCCTAGTGACACCACTGCTCTGACCTGTGGGGACCTTGCTTTGCCATTCTCGGCAGTTGGCCCTAGGAGCCTCTAGTTTAATGGCAGCCTTCGGTGCACTTATTTTTGGTCCAACTACTTGCCCAAAGTGACCACACCACCAGCATTTCTGGTCTTCATCTGGGTCCCTCCATAGTGGGTCCTCACCCTTAGCACTGTCCCTGTCAGACGGGGATCCTGTCCCTACACTAGCCATTCACAGAAATTGTACCAAACCCAAAAGCTGGAGTCTTAAATAGGTTCTGCTTCTGCCTGACCCAAGATGGTCACTAGGGTCACATGGGGCACCAGTGTCCAATCAGACAGCTATCTCCCTGTGACTGCAGGAAGTCATAGAGGAACCAAGTTCCTCACAACTTCCTTCCCCTTCTGCATTGCCACTTCAGTAGAGCACCACCTGCAGTGGGGAGTACAGACTGCACCTGCCTAGACGGGGTGACTACCACCATTACTCTCTGCATGTTGGGGTGTTGGTGCAATAATGAAGACATGTTTTGGGGGTACACAGGCTGCAGTATACGCAGTGTATAGTGTGAGCTCAGACTCTATAGAACCGAATCCCTTTTCAGCATCATGTAGTCACCTCCACTTCCCATCTCAATGCACTTAGTGCTCCTCACGTCTCCCCACATCCGTCTTTCCCTCGTTCTCTGTCCTGCAATGTTGGGAGGTGCGATTATCATGACTACTGCAAATAAAAGCTTCTTCCTTCTGTACTCTGATCTCCGTGTCCTATAATACTCACCCAGCCCAGCCTCACCCTGTGTAGGAGGGTGTCACCCCTCCCCCACTGCATTCCTCTCCATTGTCAGAGACTTTCAGTTTCATTTCTTTTCTGCAGTCAGCGATGGCGTCTTCTGCTCTGAGAGCTGAGCTGGAATGTTCCGTCTGTCTGAACATTTATACTGATCCTGTGACCCTGAAATGTGGACACAACTTCTGCCGGGTCTGTATTGATGGTGTGCTGGATACACAGGAGGGGTCTGGAGGATATTCCTGTCCTGAATGCAGAGAGAAGTTTCCGGGTCGTCCTCCACTGCAGAAGAACATGAAACTACGTAACATAGCAGAGAATTTCCTGTCTGTTCAGCCAGGTCAGGAGGACTGCGGGGTCTTCTGTACTTACTGTGTGGACTCTCCTGGACCTGCTGTTAGATCCTGTCTACACTGTGAGGTTTCTCTGTGTGATAAACATCTGAAAGTCCACAAAAAGTCCCCAGAACACATCTTATCTGACCCCACCTTGTCCATGGAGAGCAGGAAATGCTCCGTCCATAAGAAGATCCTGGAGTATTACTGCGCTGAGGATGAGACCTGTATCTGTGTGTCTTGTTGTCTGATTGGAGAACACACAGGACATAAGATGATGTCTCTGGATGGGGCTTCTGAGAAGAAGAAGGAGACACTGAGGAATGTTCTGCAGAAACTTCTGACAAAGAGAGAGGAGATGGAGGAAAGAGTCCAGAGTCTGCAGGAACACAGGAGGAAAGTAGAAGAAGAAGAAGCTGGTGACACCGAGAGAGTCACTGCCCTGTTTATAGACCTCAGGAGATGTCTGGAAGACCTGGAGAAGAGAGTCCTGAGGGACATCTCCGGGAGGGCAGAGCGGGTCTCCATCTTCATCCAGGATCTGGAAATAAAGAAGGAGGAGCTGTCCAGGAAGATGCGTGACATTGAGGAGATGTGTAACATGACGGATCCACTGACTGTCCTACAGGAACCAGACACAGGTGACTTGTGTGATACTGAGGATGGAGATGATGAGGACAGAGAGAGACATGAGGACCTCCTCCATGATGGAGGGGGGCTGGATGTGGCGGGGGTCTTACACACAGGTTTATCTGATATAATAACAGGGGTAAATGTATCCTTCTATATACAGGGGGCTGCAGACATATTACTGGATGGAAACACAGCTGGTAATAAGCTACAGATATCAGATGGCGGGAAAACTGTGTCCAGATCAAATAGGAACCAGAATCGCCAAGAAACACGAGAGAGATTCCAGTATTCTCAGGTGATGAGCAGTCAGAGGTTCTCCTCAGGGAGACATTACTGGGATGTGGATGTCGGGGGGTCAGAGAGCTGGGTAGTCGGGATGTGTTACCCCAGTATAGACAGGAGAGGAGGGGGGTCATTGATTGGAAGGAATAACAAGTCCTGGGGTTTGGGCAGGTCTGGTGATGATGATGATGATGATCAGTATGCAGTGATACATGATTATGATGAGACCCCATTACCCACCAATCCCTCCAGTAACAGAGTCAGGATAGATCTGGATTATGAGGCCGGGCGGATCTCCTTCTATGATCTGTGTGACCCGATCCGACACCTCCACACCTTCACCACCACCTTCACTGAGCCCCTCCATGCTGGGGTATATGTATGGGAAGGTTGTATAAAGATAGGTGGGGGGAGGGGGGAGATGTAAGAACTCCGCCCACAGTCTGGTGATGTCAGATGAAGAATTGGAATTCATTTCATATTCATCCAATAGTATATAGAGGTGGGCGGGGCTTCCTGCAAGTTTTTGTACTATAAATAAATGTGAGATTTCTCCTCTGTCACCGATCTCTGTGATTGGGTAGAATTTCTGTCCAATTACTGGAGTCACAATAACATTGGTCCTAATGGTCAGAGATGATGATGATGCGATCCATCCATCCATCCATCCATCCATTGACAATCTGCCAAATTGTTAAGCACAGAGTTATCACAGTGTGTGACACCAGCCATCTCCTCTCTGCCCCTCCCCCTCCTACCTGCCCCTCCCCCCAGTGTGGTCCTTCTGTGTGGGGTGGCACCATGAAAAGACATAGAGGGTGGGGTGTAGTCACTGTGATGGGATAGGATGGGGTCATCTCTCCTCTCTGCCCCTCCTCCCTGCCCCTCCCCCATGTGGTCCCCCTGTATGGGGTGGCACCATGATCAGACATAGAGGGTGGGGGGCAGTCACAGTGAAGGGATAGGATGGGGGTCACCTCTCCTCCTTGCCCCTCCCCCATGTGGCCCTCTGTATGGGGTGGCACCATGATCAGACATAGGAGGTGGGGTGCAGTCACTGTGATGTGATAGGATGGGGTCTCCTCTCCACTCTTCCCCTCCCCCTCCTCCTTTCCACTCCCTGCATGTGGTTCCTTTATGTGGTGTGTCACCATGATCAGACATAGAGGGTGGGGTGCGGTCACTCTGATGGGATAGGATGGGGTCACCTATCCTCTCTGCCCTTCCTCCTCCTCTCTGCCCCTCCTCCTGCTTCCTGCCCCTCCCCCATGTGGCCCCTCTGTGTGGGGTGAACCATGGTCAGACATATCAGACATAGAGGGTGGGGTGCAGTCACTGGGATGGGATAGGATGAGGTCAGCTCTCCTCTCTTCCTCTCCCTCTTCTCTCTGCCCCTCCCCCTCCTCTCTGCCCCTCCCCCTCCTCCATACAATCTATACTACATAGAGATGGAAATAAATGTAACAATCTGAGAGGAAATATATGAAGACGTCTTCTACAGATTTACTACTGAAAGAAATAATCTGATGTACCAGAGAGCCCAGACTGTGTTTCTTAGTCCCCGGTCACAGCGGTGCGACTCGTCATGTGAGTTGATAGTTTCTCATCACATGACAAGTCGCACTCTATTGTCCACAATGGAAGCGGTCATACCGGTACAAATCCCCCTCCATCCGAGTCGCACCGATTACACTGTTCAACAAATTTTTATTTTTTGCCAGTTTTGGAAACAAAAGGATCCATTTCTTAATGAATTTCACATTCTGAGTTCAAATATAACAATGAAATTTGTCAATTGGCTCTAGTTTTTCTGTAAACGGAAAGTTTTCTACTATAGGCGTAATGACTACATAATGCACAATAATTCTATAGATAGATGTCTTTCCACAAATATAAAGCAAGTGATATGACTACATAACAAAGCCTAAATGGCATAATATATTGCATAGGATTACCAAGAACAATGATAGCCATAAGCTAAGTTGAATCATTTTAATACTTCGGATTCTCACTAGTTTTGTCTTCAGTTTGTGTCGGTTTTGCTTCTCTTGGCTTTTCTCTTGTATTCGAGGAAAGGGCTATCTCTTACAACTGTCCAGCAATAGTCAGCAAGCATTGATGGGCTCCATTTACCTTGATATCTTCTTTCCATAGCTGCAATGTCTTGATGGAAGCGCTCTCCGTGTTCATCACTCACTGCTCCACAGTTTGGTGGGAAAAAATCCAGATGCGAATGTAGAAAATGAATTTTTAGAAACATGTTGCAACCCAGATTTCTGTAAGTTTGGATGAGTTTTTCTACCACTTTCTTGTAGTCTGGTGTTTTATTGTTTCCAAGAAAATTTGATGTCACTGATACAAATGCTGTCCAGGCAGCCTTTTCCTTTCCACGCAACAGAGAAAGAAACTCATCATCATGAATAAGTTTACGAATCTGCGGCCCAACAAAGACTCCTTCATTTATTTTTGCAGCACTAAGTGCTGGAAATTTGCTAATCAGGTACTTGAAACCTGCTTTATTCTTGTCCATTGCCTTAACAAAGTTTTTCATTAATCCCAACTTGATGTGTAATGGAGGTAATAAGATCTTATTGCTGTCTACAAGTGCTGGATAGTTAACATTTTTTTCTCCAGGCTGCAATGACTGGCGTAATGGCCAGTCTCTTTTGGCATAGTGCATTTCTCTCGCACGACTGTCCCACTCACAGAGGAAGCAGCAGTACTTAGTATATCCACCTTGAAGTCCAAGTAGGATAGCAATCACCTTCAGGTCACCACAAATCGACCATTGATGTTCATCATAGATGATGCACCTTAAAAGCTCTTTCAAGTTTTCATACGTTTCTTTCATTGAAACTGCGTAAGCAACTGGAACTGACGGCAGCTGATTGCCATTATGGAGCAAAACAGCTTTAAGACTCGCCTTTGAAGCATCAATGAACAGCCTCCACTCATCGGGATCATAGCATACGCCGATGGCTGAGATTAAACCATGAACATTGTTACATACAGCAATATCACCTTCCTGGACGAAGAATGGGATCAGATCTTTCTGACGATGACGGTAGAAAGACGTACGAACATCACTTGCTAGGAGATTTCACTGTTGTAGTCTTGACCCCAAAAGCTCTGCCTTGTTCTTCGGAAGATCCAGGTCTCTGATAAGATCGCTCAATTCCACTTGTGTAATGAGGTGTGGTTCAGTGGGTGTGGATGGAAGAAAGTCTGGGTCATGTGAGGTTGACGGTTGATGACTACACGCTTCAGGTTCTTCCTCACTTGACTCAACCACGAAGGATTCTGGTGCTTTAGGAATTGGTAGCCCCTCTCCATGAGGAACTGGACGTATTGCCGATGGAATATTTGGATAGTGCACAGATAACTTTTTCTTCTTATTTAGCCCTTTTACAATTGGAGGCACCATACAAAAGTAACAATTACTAACATGATCTGTTGGCTCTCTCCAAATCATTGGCACAGCGAAAGGCATAGATGCCTTTTTTCCATTCAACCATTGCTCCAGTGCCGTCCCACAAGAATTGCAGCATATATGTGGTGCCCAGCTCTTGTCCTGGTCTCCTATCTTGCAGCCAAAATACAAGTTGTAGGCTTTCTTAATCATTCCTGTTATCCTCCTTTTTTGTGAGATAAAAGTTATTTCACCGCAGATATAGCAGAAATTATCTGCTTTATTCACACAAGTTCGAGGCATTACTGAGTAGCCTATATAAGCAGAAAACGAAATGTAAAGACGAACTCCAATCAGCTACAGATACTGCAGCTTTTATGCAGTGAAGTGATGCAATTAAAGGCTAATATTGCATCATCTCAGTATACATGACATTTTCTATTGGTCACCAGTATCAATTGCGCAATATGCAGCTGAAGTTGCATCATAATTTTGAATGGCTTACGTCATTAGATGGGTGAATATATCATGGAAACTAGAGCCAATCAACATTTTTTAGGGTCATTTTCGTTTTCAGCACCCCAAAATTATGTAAGATTAGCTAATTTTATGCCCAAAACGTTTTACCTGTTGAACAGTGTTATGAAAGTTCTTCCTGCACTACTTTTTCCAAGTTCAGCTGCGACTTACATAGACTTGTATATAAAGTCACACAGATGTCCTGCAAGTCGCACCTGAAGTCGCACTGACATCCGACTTTGGAATCGAGTGACTTCAAGTGACGTTTCCAGATTACAAAGTGGGATCCAGTGGGACTGAAGACTTAGTTTGTAGGCCGAGTGGGTCAGGATTAGATCCCCGGTCAGGTGTTTCCTATCTGGGGCTCCGTTAGAGAGATTTCTTCTCACTTCCTGTCCCGGTGACAACATTTTCCTAGACAGGAAATGAGGGGAACTCTCCAACAGAAACACAGAGTGAAATAAGAATCCTATGTTTAGTGGAGTAAAGAAGGGGAAGGTTTGGGGCCCCTGTCAGATCTTTCTATGTCTGTGTCCCTGGTACAGATTGGCCCTCACTCCTTGTCCCAGAGCCCCCTATAGTAGGAAAAGCCAGCCGGGGTTCTCCTCCTTCCCCACACCATCCACAACTAGAAATCAAGTCTTTGTCTTGGCATGGACTGTAATAGAACATCTCCTTCCTAGAATTGGAGCAGTGTGGGTGTCGGTGTCAGTGGAAGCAGCACTGAGATGGATGTTGGTGTGCAGCGTGTTCTCCGCTCTCACCCTCCTCATCTTCCCCACCAGAGAAGACGATATTCTACAGAGAGCCGTCATACATCAGGCTGCTAATATGTAGAATAGACGGGAAGATGAAGAGGGTGAGAGCGGGGAACATGCTGATCAGTAATAGACATCACAGTGCTGCCTGCACTCCCCCTCTGATTGGTTGCTCCGGCTCTCACACTCTGCAGTACCGTGTACTATCCACCTCATTGATGGTTTAGACTTTAGCCCCTTCCTACCTGTAGGACGTACTGGGATGATGACTGCAGCTCTAGGATGGAGATTCCTTGTCATGGAAAAGCTATCCTAGCGACTGATTAGCTGCTGGATGGCTTTTATAGGCAGTTGGAGCCCCCCTCCCCCACCCACCGGGGCTTCTCAACCATCTCCTGTGTGATTGGAGATCCTGGTTTCTAATCCGGCTGTGTCACCTGATTACCATAGAGCTGGCTGTGGACTAGATGGTCCCTGGTCATCTCTATGGTCATGGGAGGCTGGAAGCAATGCCATGATGTCACTTCCGGTTCTGGCAGATGTGAACACTGACATTTTTTTTCTAGAAAGCTGAGATTGATTTTTTTATCTGATGCTTTCCAGGGTAGAGGAGAGATCTGGGGTCTTATAGACCCCAAATGTCTTCATAAAGAGGACCTGTCATGCCTGATTTCTATCAAAAGGGGTGTTTACATTACTTATAACAGCAATAAAAATGATAAAAATAAATAAATAAATACATAAAGGGACATTGTAGAAATAGGAAAAACAAATAATACTTATATTAAAGTGTCCCCATCCCCCGTGCTCACGTGCATACGTAGGTTGCGCCCACATATGTAAACGGTGTTCCCACCACACATGTGACGTATCACCACAAACATTACAACAAGAGTAATGATGGCGGCTCCAGACCTCCTCTGTACCTCCAAACTGGTAACCCCTAAAAATGTTTAAATCCTCACTTATGGAGATTTTTAAGTTCTGTAGCTTGGCAACATTTTACAAACGTATTCAGTTATAAAGTGTGATATGTTAGGTATCTATTTACTTTTTATGTTACCAAAAACGGGTTATATATTGTGTGTTTATTCCATTAAAATTCATTAAAGTGTATTTTTTCCCAAATGATTGCATTTGATACATCTCAGCGTACATACCGTGTGACAAAAAAATTGCATCACCCACCATTTTATTCTCTCGGGTCTCTTCTTAATATATATATAATGTTTAGGGGTTCTAAGTCTTTTTCTAGTAAAACAATGGTGATTGGTACATGTAGGGGGAATGTGAGAATTGGTGTGGGGGGGCGGGAAGTCGTGAAGAAACGATGTTGGATTCTATGAGATGTTGGAAATGGTCTTTAGAGATGGAGGACATGGATGTTCTGAATCTATCTCTGCTTTCATCTTAGAATTCTCCTCTTTCTAGTACTTGCCCGTGTTACACAAGATAGCTATGGAAGGGGGCTCCTTCCAGCATTTCTATGGAAGAGAAGGATCCTCTTAGAGGGCGGGGCTAGCCTCTGCCCCGTTTTGGTCCCCCCAATAGAATTTCCTATCATGGTGTAGCGCCTCCCCTGGTGGTTTCCAGGTATCTGCAGCCACAGCATGGGCACTCTGACATTGTTGTATACAAATGTAGCAATCTATACATTTCTGTGTTTTCTTCATTTTTGGAACATTTTGTTGTGTTGATTCTTAAACAATCCTCCATTATTCTTCTCCCTGAAGAAGTGGATCCCAATCCAGGAAACGTGTCAAGTTCAGTCATAGAATAAAAATGGGAGGAGTTTGTAGAAATGAATGTGTGGGGGTGGAGATGACCATACGTTCTGGAAATGGATACATTATGTACAAATAATGATGACAAATGGAGGTTATCTGAAAGCTTTGTTCTCAATGAATTTATAACTTCATGATTCTTCTGGAATAAAGTATATGAAATGGTAATATAATATATTTTGTGTGAGTTGTGCCTCAAACATCCTTCCATTCCATTGACA